>NC_026475.1:525952-736528 GCF_000240135.3 Fusarium graminearum PH-1 | reverse complement strand
CCCTCACGCTCACGCTCACGCTGCTTTCGGTGAACTCGGTGGTAAGCCTTGCTCTGGATCTTCTTGATGCGCTTGGCTCGCTTAGCCTCTCGTGCTGCCTCCTCACGGTCTATACGCTTGCGAGCGAGAGCCTCCCTGCGGGTGAGCTCATTGCCCTCTTCGTCGTATTCCTTTTCCTTAGGCTTTTTAGGCTTGTCCATAGTTAGGCCGCTCTGCTCCATAATAGACATGATGGTGGACTCGAGCTCGTTGCTTGGCTTGGAGATATTCAGGGGCTGGATCTCAGTAGTGTCAAGACCAGCAGTCATAGAGTTCTGGGGCAGGGGGAACACGAGATGCTCTGCTCTTCGGTTCTGCTTGACTGTATCATTCCATCGGTCCAGAGTCTCATTGGTCTTTTCGTAAGCTGCGCTTCGGTCGAGTTGGTCCTGTTGTCTCCTTGCCAAAGGCACATTTAACTTTTTGGAAACACCGGGGCGCTTTTCCTTCTCTTCCTTGCTCATAAGCTTCATAGACTTCTTAATGTTGGCGTCGTTGATACCGGTCAGTCCAAGATCGCTCAGGCTAATTTTGGCCTTCGCCTTTGGCTTCTCGTCTTCATCATCCTTTTGGCCTCCAAATTGCTTGATTAGACCTTGCATCTTTTCTGGATCTGCATCTTCGGCATCAGAATCGTCAGAGTCGCCGTCGTCATCATCGTCTTCTTCTGACTCGTCGGATGCATCATCGTCTGACTCTGAAGACCCGGATTGATCCTTCTGCTGGGGCTCGTCGTCTGACTCTTCGAATTGATCGAGAGCGGTTGCTAAGTCGATTGCGTCTGCGCCGAGGGTCTCGCCCTCATCGTCTTGGGAATCGTCCTCTGAATCGTCGTCCTTTCCTTTTGTTAGACTTGAACCTGGGTAATTTCCATGAAATAAACCTACCTCGTGCTTTGTTGACTTGCTTCCACGGAATGTGTAGCCATCGAACTTGCCCTCATCACTGTCGCCAAGCGCATCGTCACTCTCAATCTCGGAGTCCTCGTCGTCGTCTTGCATTCCTCCTAATTTCCATTCGTTTCCCTCACTGTCGCTTCCATAGTCGGCGTCGTCATCGGCAGCTCTGCTGGGTCTCTTAGCCTTCTTCCTCTGGGGTTCCTCCTCGTCCTCCTCGTCCTCATCATCTTCCTCGTCTTCTCGTCCATGCTTTCGCTCTATTTCGGCATCCAGCCCTCTCGCTCGAGGGGTTCGCTTTTGTTTGGGCGCAAAGTTTTCCTGCGCAATACCGAATGCGTCGAGCGCATTCTTTTGTGATCTCGCTTTTGACTTTTTGTTGGCGGCTTTGGCTTTGGGAGCCGCCACAAGGGACCTTCCGTGGGCCTGTCGTCCACCCATTGTATTTCTCGAGCTTTAGTGTCCAAAATGTCGAGAATTGTGGTGGTTCGCAGGACCGGGTTGCGACGTGAGATGGTTGACTGGCGTTGTTACAGCTTTCCCATGTAACACTTTTTTCCAACTTTTCTGCCGTGTAAAAAAGTTTGGCGGTGAGATGACCCTTGGCGGGGCACCCAATCAACGGATTTGATATGCGGGTAATGGAGTGGACAGTAGAAATGGCTTGTGAGATAAGCCTATCATGATCGTTGTAAATTACTGATTGCAGTGGGGTCCTTTCCCACTGAAACGGACCTTGACCAGTACCGAATACCGAGTCACATCGGATCAGATGGCGGTTTTATTGTATGGCCACAGTTGTGTCGTATGATCTATAACTGAGTCACTGCTTCTCCGTCATTCTCAAATTGCTCTCCTCTGTTCATTCAGAACATTGGTTTCAATCATGGCGTCCTCCTTCGCCCCCGGGTTCCGGAGGTTACTCTTCCAGGCCTCAATTAAAGCATCGGGGCCTTCAAAGTTCTTCGTATGCAACCAATGTCTTCGAACTGCTCCCCGGAGCATGCCCTCTCGAGTTCTCAACGCCGTCCGGTCGCGATCTTACGCAGATGCTGCCGTGAGCAAGCCAATTGGATCTATTGCTGAGCAGGCTTCCGTTCACGCATCTCCCTCTGTTTCTCAAGCTGCCAAGAAGGCATGGCCTGAGTCGAACCCCAAGGGCGTCGGCCTCTGGCTTATTGGCAGCGCTGTTAGTGTTTTTGGTATTGTCGTTTTTGGTGGTTTGACACGATTGACCGAGTCTGGGTACACTATATACCATCTCTTATAACAATTGAGAGAATCAGCTAACATGAAGGCAGCCTGAGTATCACTGAATGGAGACCTGTCACCGGTTCGCTTCCCCCCATGTCCAAGGAGGACTGGGAGTCCGAATTCGAAAAGTACCGCGCTTCGCCCGAGTTCAAGCTTCTCAACCCTCACATGGACCTCGAAGAGTTCAAGAAGATCTACTTTATGGAATGGTTTCACCGTGTCTGGGGTCGCTTCATTGGCCTGACCTTCGTCATCCCTACTGCCTACCTCGTTGCTCGTCGCAAAGTTACTCCCAAGATGGCTCTGAACCTTGCTGGAATTTCCGCTTTGATTGGTTTCCAAGGTATTATCGGCTGGTGGATGGTCAAGTCTGGTCTCAAGGATGATCTGTTCGCTCCTGGTTCTCACCCTCGTGTCTCCCAGTACCGTCTCACTACCCATCTTGCCACCGCCTTCGTCTGCTACTCCTGGATGCTTGTCTCTGGTCTTACCGTTCTACGAACTCGCCGCTGGCTCATGAACCCCGAGGCAGCCATGAAGCAGATTGGCGAAATGAGCCAGCCTGGTCTTCGCACAATGCGCCGTGTCGTCTTTGCCCTTGCCGCGCTGACCTTCACTACTGCCATGTCTGGTGGACTCGTTGCTGGTCTCGACGCTGGACTGATTTACAACGAATTCCCCAAGATGGGTCTCGGTATCTTCCCTCCCAAGCAGGAACTCTTTGACAAGTTCTACTCGCGAAAGGAGGACCACTCCGATCTCTGGTGGCGCAACATGCTTGAGAATCCCAGTACTGTCCAGATGAACCACCGAATCCTTGCTGTGACTACTTTCACCTCCATTCTCTCTCTATTCATCTATGCTCGCACCAGACGTGTCAAGGCCATCCTCCCTACCAACATCAAGAAAGGCGCCAACGGCCTTTTCCACATGGTATCGCTCCAGGTCGCTCTCGGTATCAGCACTCTCATCTACATGGTGCCTATTTCCCTCGCCGCAGCTCACCAAGCTGGTGCTCTGGGTGTCTTGACCATGGCCATCGTGTTGGCCCACAGGTTGCATGTCCCCAAGCCTACCCTTCGTCTTCTTGAGAAGCGATTGAAGGCGGCTGCCGCTGCTGCTAAATAGATGATTTGATGAAGTTATAAGACATGGAAAGAGAATATGTAAATTATCATTGTACAATATGGTACCATACCAATAGCATCAATAGAATTGCGAAAAGGGCAGCTGGTTCGAGCTGTCGAGGCGTTTATTATAACACCATACATAGCATTCAACACAAATCTCCAACCTTTGAACCAAATAAACCATGCTCTTGAAAGGCAAGAAATAGCCATATCAGTTGCGTCTCAATCGTTGACTCTCTAACCGAAGATTTGGGCGAGTTACGTCACAAACGAAACACAGACATCAAGTTCAAGATGTCATTCTTAACAAGCCAAAGGCATTTCATTTTTTTGTTTCTATTTCCAGGATGAAATCTTTGTCTCTCCTGGTATCATTGTCTCAACGTTAAATCATACTATCAACCTCATCCACAAAACCCTTACATTTACTATTTCCCAATTTTACTTGTGAGCTATCGCGAGGTTAGTCATCGTTTCAAGATCAGTGAAAACGCTCAAACTTACCAATACCTTCCTCAGGCATGGGTTCAATGCCAGCCACCTCGGCGGCCAGTTGCTTCTTCTGCTCCAGCTTGTCATCCTTCATGAATGGGAAAGTAAGGACCTCACGAATGGTGTAGTTGTCAGTCAGGAACATGACCATTCGGTCAATACCCATACCCCAGCCACCGGTAGGAGGCAGACCGTACTCGAGCGAGGTACAGAAGTTCTCATCGACAAGCTGAGCCTCGTCGTCACCCTGGTCCTTCTGGCGGGCCTGCTCCTCGAAACGCAGGCGCTGGTCGAAGGGATCGTTCAACTCGGTGTAAGCGTTGGCGATCTCCTTCTTGCACACGAAAGCCTCGAATCGCTCGCACAGACCGGGGATCTCACGGTGGTACTTGGCGAGAGGGCTCATGACCTGAGGGTGGCCAGTGATGAAAGAAGGGTTGACACACTTCTCCTCGATGAACTCGCCAACCAGCTTGTCAATCATGCGGGCGTTAGTCAGAGGAGGTGTGCACTCCAGGTTCATCTTCTTAAGGACATTCTTGAGGAACTCGTTGGTCTCTTGAGTGTGGAGCTGGTCACCCGAAGGAAACTTCTCGCCAGTAGCCTCCTCAAGAGTGGGGATCATCTCATATCGGGGCCAAGGCGCCTCCCAGTTGACCTCGTACTTCTCGCCACTCTGAGTATGGAAAGTAGTCTTGTAGCCACCGGTGAGGTACTTGACGAGGCCGGAGATCATTTCCTCGGTGGTCTTCATTAAGTCGTTGACATCAGCGTAGGCCTCGTAAAATTCAATGGTGGTGAATTCGGGGTTGTGAGTAAGATCAGCACCTTCGTTTCGGAACTGACGTCCAATCTCGTACACGCGGTTGAGACCACCGACGACAAGCATCTTGAGGTAAAGCTCAGGGGCGACACGCATGAACATGGGCATATCATACTCGTTGTGGTGAGTGGTGAAGGGCTTGGCAGTGGCACCACCAGCAATCTGGTTCATCATGGGAGTCTCAACCTCGACGAAGTCACGCTCGTCGAAGTATTTGCGGATCCAGGTGATCATCTTAGATCGAGTGATGAAGACGTTACGGGCCTTCTCGTTGCAGATGAGATCGAGGTATCGCTTACGGTATCGCTGCTCGAGATCCTTGAAGCCGTAGTGGTCATCGGGAAGGGCATGCAGGCAAGGAGTCAGGAGAACAACTTCGGTGGCGAAAATGGACAGCTCACCCTCCTCACCCTTCTCGATCTTGGTCTTGGGTGCAGTTCTAGGATGATATCAGTTCTGAGCTTTCTTCAATTGATAGTTCATCAACCTACCGGCCAGGGTATCCGATAATTCCGATGATATCACCTCGGCGAAGGTGCTCGTGCTGGTCCTCAAAAGAGGGAGCTCCCTCACGAACCTCTTGAGCCTGGCACATGATCTGGACCTTGACACCCTCAGTTCGGACATCGTAGAAGAGGAGCTTGGCGCCAGATGCTCGCTTTCCGTGGACACGGGCACCAATTTGAATGATCTTGTCCTTGGCATGCTCGCCAGACTTGAGGTGACCAAACTCCTCGACGAACTTTCGCAGGTCGTATGTAACATTGAACTTGTGGGGGTAGGGGTTGGGGCTCTTGGTCTCGCGGAGCTTGTTGATGTTCCTGGATCGGATCTCGAAGTACTGGTTGGGGGTGAGGTCCTTCTCAGAAGCCTCAGCACCACCGGCAGCCTTCTTGGGAGCGGGAGCGGGACCACGCTCGGCAGCCTTCTTCTTCTTTTCCTCCTCCTTCTGGCGGGCCTTCTGGCGCTTCTTCAACTCGGTCTTGGAGATCTTCTCACCAGTTACCTCATCGAGGTGCAGGTTGGCAACCTGCTCGGTCGGGGGGGCAGCAGCGTCAGCCATAATTGCGTATCGTTTTCGCGGTTGTGGAATTGATATGGCAGGATCTCCAGATCAGGCGTCGATACCTGATTTAAATCTCTTCTGCCGGCAAATTGAGTCAAGCTGTGATGTGAGTCAGTGGAACAGTCAGGGCAGGAGGGGCAGAAGAAATGGTGGGCGCCACAATCGCGGGGTAAATTTTCAGTCAGTCACTCAGGCATTTACGTGCGTGCTTAGCCACATTTGCGTCTAGATAGTATCTATTAACTGGAACCTACCTACCTAAGCATACTACATACAGCAGAAGACGATGAGGAAAGTAGGCATTTTGTCAATTGATCATATTGTTGCATTGCGGGCAAAAGCAGATTTAGCTCGCTCAAAGTCTTTCATCATTACGGATCGCTTTTGGTGATAGCCTACCTATCTATATCAGGTATTAAAATGACAGTGCTATTCCAGATACATGGCATCCCCACGAACTCCTTGCATTGCCATGGCTATATCTCCTCCATGCATGCCTCCATTTTGCAACGCCATATTCATGTTGGGCATAGATCGACTCAGATTGATTGCTGCCCGGTTAACAGGACTTCCTGCACCGTTGGGCATCATAAACTGTGCATTGCGCTGCTGCTGCTGCTGCTGCTGCTGCTGCTGCTGCTGCTGCTGCTGTTGTTGTTGTTGCACAGGCCGTGTACGTGGCACTTCGAGAGATGTTTGTTGCTGAATAGGTTGTTGTGGTTTAATCGGAGAAGGGTTAACCATGGCAAAGCTATCGTCGTCCTCCATTTCTGCATCAGCATCTTGATCGCTGTTCTCAGCAGCGGAGGATGGGTCGGTCGTAGTGGTTGAGGCAGTGGCATGCTCGCTGACTGCACCGTTGACACTGGTTGTTGAAGGACGTTTAGAAAGTTGAGGCCGTTGCGGTTGTTGTAATTGCTGCTGCTGCTGCTGCTGTTGTGCTTGGAATTGTGGTTGGCATGGCGTCTGAATTTGTGGCGTGGATTGAGTGCTGTTGACAGCGGTATTACTGGAAGCTTGGCTGGATTGATCAAGGGATCGTTGAGCACTCATTCCGTTGGCATTGGCTCTCGATGAAGCAATGACACTCTTCCATCGCTCGATAGATCTTGAAACAAGGGTTGAAAGATCAACCTGACTATCCTCAAGAGAGAAGCCAACAGCCCTGCCACCCTTCACGGCCTGTTCGTAAGAAAGAGCAAGGAGTTCGCGTTCCATTGGAATTGTGACGGGCGGCGCGAGCCTAAACTCCTTCGGTTGTTGAAGCTTGTTGAGTTGTTCAATCTGAGACTTGAGATTGGCATTCTCTTGCTTGAGTCTGTGCTGCTGTTCCTTCATCTTCTCAGCCTCCTTGTGCTTTCTTCCTACGCCTCGTGCCAATTCAAGGATCCAAAGCTCTTGTTGTCGCTGAATCGGGAGAGTTCCCCACACCGCGTATGCCGATTGAAGATGCTCATCCACCTGTGCCTCCAGTTGCTCTGCCGCCTTCTCAGCCTTCCGGACGGACTCTCGAGGGTTTCGGAAGCTGTTTGCTGTGGGGGGATACTTGAATTCATCCATTACGGCAGTGGTGGCAGCCGCACAAGTCACTTTCCAAGACTTGAACTGTACTGCGAACCAAGTCTGCAGAGCCTCGAATTCGCGCTGTCCTGGCGATTGGACGGACCATGATGTTGATGTAGGATGTTGCGTTGATGAGAATAGTGTTGGTGGAGGCTGCAGGCATTGGAGGGTCAATGCAGGGAAATCGAGAGATAGAGGGTCGAAGTCGAATGGCATCGAGTTGTTGTCGAGTTGCACCCTGAAACAAGGTTAGCATTTCATGAACGAAGCGACGAAAAAAGTTAATATACATACTTGGCTGCTCTCCAAGAGCTGAGAAGCTCCCGCAATGCCAACTCCGCAGCACGTGCTGTATCCATGGCATCGGAAACCTTTTGTTTGACGTCGAATTGAGCCTTCTGAATGGCTTGCTTGCTAGCAGTCCGTTGCATACCAGGGCGTTTTGGTGGCTCGGGTGCGGCGTCGCCTTCCCAGCTGCCTCTTTTAGGGATATCGTTCATGACGCCCGTGGCCTCCCATGTTGGCTGGAAAGGAGGTGCATATTTCATAGTCTGATCAACAACGAGCTGGTTGTTCTTGGAAATAACCGGCGATTGGAAATCATCGTTTTCGGGGAGGGATGTTTCCTTCATTAAAGGTGCTTTTGGGGTTCCTATAGGAGTTGAAGTTTCCCGTCTCCCTCCCAGCGAACCTCGCGCCTGTCGTCTTGTGATACCACCACGGAGCTTCTTGATAGCATCGACATCGTGAACACCATCTGGTGGTTTTGGGTTCTTCTCCTTGATGTACAGATCGAGATGGCGACCGAGGGAAGAGGAGGTGAAAGCCTGTCCGCAAAAGGGGCAATTTTTGTCTTTAGGGGCGCCGGCTTTGGGCGTTCCTGAATCGGCGGTTTGGGGCGTCGAATCGGGCATTTTGAACGAGGTGTGAATGATCAATTTCAGGGAAAATTAGGGGGACGCGAGAGTTTTTTCTGTAAGAACGGCCGAGAAAGAAATACGGAGATCTCGATAACTATAAGAGTGGGAAGGGAAAAAAAAAGGTCGACGACTACGGCTCCAATTGGGGAGCTGTACAGACGTTAATCATAAGGAGCGAGCGAAGATTGAAGAGAAAAAAGAACGAGCGTATTGGGGCCGAAACCTCCGGGCGGAAGGACAGGTCAATAGACGTTTAGGTAAATCTGGGCATGGAGAGTTGAGATGAATGAGAAAGAAAGGATCGATATGAGTTTTCGGGATAGATAACAAGAGAGCGAAGTCGAAGACGAGAACAAGAGCAAGAGAGAAGAAAATGAGAGACTCGAGATGCTAGCTAGTTAAATTTAGAGGCGAGCGATGGGAGACTAAAGGGGAAGCCAGGACTCGTAGCATCGCTGCGTTTAATTGTTCTTTTGGGTTTTTCCCCCCTCTCCATTTTAAAATAAAGCCTCCTCCCAGGTGAGGTCCATTTCTATTCAGGGGCGGAACCAATCCAACCAAGACCCCCGAAATGGACCCCCAGATTGGCGCCACCAGCACTAACCAGCACCCATGAAACCCCTGACGCTTAGTGGCCGTCCCGCCGTCTGGATGTCTCTCCCGCTGCTCGCTTAGCGCTGATCGGGCTTCTCTGAGAGGTCCGGTTTAGTGCCGTCGGGACCTGGAGCTTTCTGTCGATGGTCCTGAGATCCATGGAACCTGCCTACCTTTGCCTTGGTTCTATAGGGCAGCGCAGTTGAGATTGGTCATTGTTTCAGTGTTTTGTAACGGCAAAATCTCGATTCATGATGCAACAGGTGTATACTTTACGGCCAGCAAGGAAATCGTCGAAAAGGAAGAAGGAAAGAACACTTCTTGAACAAAGGCTTGTCTACATTCTTGACAAGTTCATCAGACCTTGGCATTTCATATAGCTCCTGGATTTGGGCATCGGCAATTGTACTAGACGGTGTAGTTGATCGGCCAAGGGTAGCTAAAAGGGGAGGATATGCAGCTATAAATACAACAATTTCTCATAGATGCTAATATTAGGCTATGGAAATCACACATGTTAATAAGAAAAATCACTCTTGACGCCCTCTTTTCATTGTTCTAATGAGATGGAGTTTTTAACCCACTAGACAATGTCGGTTATGCTCATTGTATTACTAGAAACCCACTTACTGCTCTACAGTCTATCACGGCCCTTGACGGTCGACCGTTGGTCAGATTCCGCTGCCACGATAGCCGCAAATACGAGGTCCTTGAGCAGAGACGCGAAAATTAGTACTCGTCATGCCAGAGCATGTAGCATAAACTTTGCTATAGACATCAAGCTAGTGACTGGCTCTCCAACTGACAGCCTGGCGTCAACTAAATAGTATCCTCGGTTTCAACCGTTGGCCACATTTCTTGATTGGACGCTCAGCAAGCTTTGGGAACGCCACAAACTTGCATATCAGAACTGAAGGGGCTTGGTGGCTTTGCTCCAACGTGCGCCCCCTTTTATATGCTTACCCGGACAGTACGTGGTGCGTACTTACATCCGGACATAAGTTTTCTGAGAAAAGCTATGAACCAACGATATCACATCTTCAAACCCCAATCATAGAAAGTCGATAGGGCCCGGGGGAAAAGACCGCTCTGATCCTCCCGTCAGTCTTGTAGCGCTAGACATTACACAGACTGGACAAGATTGGTTTGGGACCGCAAAGCATGGGTGGCACCGACCACGGGTTGTTCTTAGGCATTGGATCCTTGTCCGAGACATGGTGAGCTCCTGCGTGCCCCTTAACCACCGCAGGAGCACTATCTCACAAAGAGCAGAGAGCCACTCAATACTGCATCTGCTTAATTACACTCTGCAGCCTATGAGCCCATCAAATGCAACGCAAACTTGCTTCTCTGAACTTCCAATGACCTTGCTGGCTTTCCGAACAAAAAATGCAGCACGCAGTAAGTCTATCCACCCTCCCATGCTCAGTCTGAGTGCTAGTTGTCTGCTTGGCAAAGATACCGGTCTCCAGTTCCGCATTGAGCAGCTCGGAGATACAGCACGATACTAGTAGAAAGGATAATGAATGAGTGTGTATGGACACAAACCTGGTTCTCCTAGGGCATTGGCACATGTCCCATTGATAGACTTTCCTCCTACCTCATACCCCTGAGCAGAGCCGCGGCCAGTGCATATCGTATGGTCAGAATACGGCAGCTATGTGACCCATTGAACTTGTGAGGTCACATACAATAGCCGCCAGTTGGAGGACATGCCTAGTACTTCATTAGCCGCTATCCACTTCGCTTCATTTATAGCATTGCGAAAACCGAGACCGGGCATTGCTACAGCATGCTTGTCAAGTTTGCTGACAGCCTTTGGTATGTAGCGTCCCCCTGTGAGATTGTGACTCTGGACCTTGTGGATTTTTACTTTTATGAAGAGCTCAAGTCTAGACAATCCAGTACATGGCATCCACCCAATTTATCACGGCATCCTCTGGGCATCATGAAACTTGGTTGTTGAGAGCATAAGAAGGAAGTGAGTGTATGCCAGTTCGATTGGACTCCCAGATCATTCATCTTTTGTACGCCAGAAGCTTGGAGGTCAACTTTTCAGTTATCCCCTGGAGCGTCAGTAGGGGCTGAGATGAGATAACTGAAGAGCCGCAAGCAATGACAAACACTACCAATAACTAGCCCAGGAGCACAAATAGAATATGATGCGGCGCAATTAGGCGTTCCTCGTGATGTTATCTATCTGAATTCTTTCGAACTGAGTATTCGGTAAAGGCTCGTGATGCAGTCATGTGATCGTGTGGACTTGGCTGTGCGCCACATCAACTTAGGCCACATACAGCACAGCCCCTCCAAAGACGGAAGCACCTAGGTTCTTTAGCAAGCTGCTGAGTGGCGTTAGCTGCCGAACTTGTTGATGGCATCCAGAAGTAACAACTTTTATCCCCTTCAACTTGCTAGGCAATAGTATATTTGCGCAATATCGCCAAGTATTCAAAATGCCACCCGGTATGTTCACATTTCCTGTCATTCAACATTTACATAGCTCATGTCTGCCGCACCCGACAAACAATGGCGCGTCGCGAGCGCGTCTAGCATAAATCTATGAAACATCACTTTCCGCGGTCGCAACCCGTTTTTCGCAGTCGCTAATCAATGCGCAGCTCTGAGTGACGATGAAAACTCCGATCTTGAGGAGTTCACCACACCTCCACGCACGATTCGCAAGAAGTCGACATCAGCCGTGGTGTCTGAGAAGTTTGAAGACACGAAGCCAGAAGACGGTTCGGAGGAAGAGCTGGATGAGGACGAGGACGATGACGAGGACTTGGACGAGGATGTGTAAGGCATCAATGAATCAATCAAAGGGGAAATACTGACGGGCTACAGATTCGTTGTCGAAGCGATCAAAAAGCATCTCATTGACGAGGACGTAAGGGAAGCACACGACTTGGCTTGGTCCATGCTAATCGTTTTTATAGGGTAGTCTGAAGTTCCAAGTCAAGTGGGAAGGATACGATGCCAAAAAAGACCTGACCTGGGAACCCGAGGACAACCTCCGGTATGTACAATGCTTGCTGTAACGGGTGATGAACGCCTTGTCTAACGCGTTCCCCTTAGTGAATCGGCTCAAGAGATCCTGGACAAATATTTCAACAAGCTCGGAGGTCGAGAGAAACTTTTCGAGGAGACGGAAACCGCGTCCAAAACGAAGAAGCGCCGCCGAACTACGAACGGCACTCCCAACACCACCGTTTCAACAACAAAGCGATCTCGAAGTGATGCGCATCCGGCCAATTCTACACCTCCTGCCACATCCAAGCCATGGAGTCCACCCGCGGGTTCATGGGAGGATGAGATTGAATCGATCGAGCTCGAAGAGGACGAGAGCATCGGCAAGATTATCGTTTATCTGAGATGGAAGAACGGCAAGAAGACCAAACACGACACGGATGTGGTTTACAGGAAATGCCCACAGAAGGTGAGCAGGCTAGGCTATAGTGTATGGTTTGATATGGATATATGCTAATGCGATGCGACATAGATGCTTCGTTTCTACGAAAGCCACCTCAAGATCGATAGAGGCGAGAACAAGGAGGTTACCGAAGGAGCTGAGAACTAGATCAACACTGAGGAAGCAGGCGGGCTAAGATTTGTCCTCGGTCTCGAACTCTGCAAGAGGACCTGGAAGAAGATCTCAACAGGAACGGCGTTTGGCGGCCAATGGGAATATCATTGTGCATTTATGTTGACTTTTTACCAAGATACGCGCGGGCGATGGGCGTTCAGTCGATAGTAGACTTGGTGTTTAATTGGGGGCACGGCCGCATATCTGCTTAGAGAATGCGAATTGCCTGATTGAATAACAGCAATTGATGAAGGTGCATGACATGTGACTGTTGAGGGCGGTACCTTGCATTGAATTGGGCGGGATTGCGGCATGCTAGCCTGGGTAGGGTCTCGTTCATTTCTTTTTGGACCTGAAGCTGACCGACCCCAGCGCGACTCAACGCGACAATGGATACTATAGCGCCTAAAAAGAGAAAGAGGTGACGTTTTCTGCGAGGCTGGGAAAAACTGAAAGTTGTCCAGCGTGTCAGAACCCCTGACAAACCCCACCACAAGACCCTTGCAACCCAGCTCTTTACTCCCAGCCTTGCCATTTAACGCGTCCATTACCTTACCGTACGTTGGCATCTACTAACCAAGTCTAGCTGTATGGGAAAAAGACGGTGGCGGGGCAACGACTTATAACACGGTGACTGGCCATGTATGATTGAGAGAGTGAGACCAAGACTTTACATTCCTACTCCCGTTATTTGTACTCTTTCATTCTTGAGAAACGAATCTGACGATTTATTTTTCTTGTACAAAAGATAATTGCATTGCATACAACAAAGACAGTGAAAAGACCTACTTTTACGATTTCCACGACATCATCTCTCTGTATCACGAAGCTTCTGATTGGTAGACTTGTTGCACCGCTTCTTTGACTCGACTCAACTTCAACTCAACACTTTACCACCACAACATTCTTGACTGAGTATGTCGATCTTGTGATTCTGATCTAGGAGCATTAACTAACTATGTATCAGATTAAGACATACTCTTAAAAGTCAGACTATCTTTATTCACAACAGAGACAACCTCGCTCAATACACTCCCCGCTCATATCTCACCCACTCACTCTTCAACCGCCAATATGAAGAAGAACGACGTTATCGCCATCATCATCATCATCCTCTTCATCATCCTCGCTGGTGTCTCATTCGGAATCTGGAAGCTGGTCTCAATGGCCAAGAACCACATGAGCGCGACTGGTTCAAGCCGAAGCTCCACCGATATCGCCGACTGATTCAGAGAAGTATCGTCTTCCTGGACCACACTGTCGACCTTTTCAAGGCTTTCAAGCCTTTCTTCTCGATACCCCTCCAAGCACAGAAAGCGCTTGGTTGTTTAACTTTCTTGTTTATTCTACTTTGGGCACAGCGGTTTCGTGATGATGATTAGATGTCACTATTTTGTTTTTCTTTTCTGGTCACAACATAAAAATCACGGTGGAATGTGGGTTGGTAATGTCTGGACGGTTGGTTAGTGATTGGATATGAATCACTCATGTTATGGTTTACGGCGCAATATCACGGTGGCTTTGACGAATATGTCTATTTTGGATATGGATTATGTATACATGGGTGGTTGCAAGATAGACTGCTTTAACGATTTCAGGAAGTCAAGTATGACATGATTAAGAATACAACGCAACGAGTTTACAGCGATTATATGGCATTTGATCATCCCTTTAGTATGCAATGAACCTCATGTTCCAGCTAATCACAACTGATTGGTAGTAAATATGAACCGATAATAACTATGATAGTCACTGGCTATGTGATTAGGAGAACCTTCACTGGATAAGTCCCTCGTTCTGAATTGTCTGACTGTGACAAGATTGTTCAAAGGCACATGTATATAAAGCTCACGAAACTACCAGCTTCCCCTTTCAACTAACACAAACAGCCAGCTTCGACAACTCTACTACAATATATACAAACCAAGCTCAGCACACATTTCTCTTACCACCGCCACAATGGGAAGAATTGATACAGACCTCGAACTCACGGGCCTAGCCACACGGGCTGCCAAGCTCAACCTCGACAGTCCAGAGTCTGTCGAGAATCCCAACAGCATTGCTCGCTACCAAAATTACCCCTTCGCTCGTTTTGACCACGACGAGGATAAGCCTGATGTCATCGACAAGAACAGTGACGAGTATCGCCTGCGTCTCAGCAAGCTTCTTCGCGCCCTCGACGACTCCTACGAAGAGACTTACACCAAATACCAAGCCCGCAAGGCTGACTACATTGCAGAGCTGGAGACAAACGAGCAACGAATGTGGAACCGTTACATTCTCGACCCAGCCTACGAGAAGTCGTGTGTTGACGGTGCCAAAATCAATGGTTTTGACCGCATCCACTTCCACGATAAGTTCGTCAAGGAGTCCCCCGATTTCAGTGACCTGCAGGACCTGCATAGTCAGCTGTACTACATTGGAAGGCTGCTCCGAATCGGGAACATGGAGAAGGCTCGGCTGGAAGGCTCCGACCGCTTTGTTCACCTTCGTAACGAATGGGCGGATATGGCCGGTTATGAGCTTGACGATGTCTCTGTTGACAGTCATCTTACCGACGGCTCTCAGACTTGGTCTCATTCTACTTTTCGCAACACCATCTATGATTAGGAATCGAGTGAGTGGGCTGATGTCGAGCACAGTGTGCTTCATGAAGACATCAGGGGATAGATAGCTACAAGTATAAGAACGATCACAAGTCATTTATTTCATTCTGAAGCTCAAGTTGAACCCAAACAAAGCTCTTTTCCATTTGCCGTCTAGCGGCATTCTATATATACAACAAGAGAACCTCTAGTCTATCCATCTGGTTTCTCGTTGGGGATCCTATTCAATGTACAAGAACATAAAAAGAAGCAAGCTCGATCAAACCGCTGTGTCGTGTCGTAGTCGCCCTAGATGCGGGCAACGGGGCTGGGAGTAGGGACCACAACGGGCTGCTCAGGGGCAACCGGAGGAGCAGGAGCAGCGGCAGGAGGAGTGACGACGGGAGCTCCAGGGGCAACAGGAGTGACGACGGGAGCTCCAGGGACGGGAGTAGGGACCACAGGGGGAGGAACAGGCGCTGACAATGCTTGTTAGTAAATATATCGAAGCAAGTGCTTCTTGCAGTATAACTTACATCCACTACCAGGCTGACCACCGGGTTGACCACCAGGCTGACCACCAACAGGGGGGCTAGGAGGCATAGGAGGCATAGGAGGCATCCAACCACCAGGACCTCCGGGAGCGCCAGGGGCACCAGCACCAGGAGCACCAGGTCCAGCTCCGGGAAGACTGCCGTTTGTAGGAGGGGAAGGGAAGAAACCTCCAGGAGGGCCGTCTATACGAATATTAGTATGTTACGTATACGAAAATCCCTGGGAGTGTAACTCACTAGGAGGGAAAGGAGCAGCCATGGCAAGAGGAGCCACAGCGGCGATGACGAGGGCAAAGAGTCCGGACTTCATGTTGATGGTTGTGTGTAAGAAGAGATGGTGACAGGAAAAGATGGTTGTTGTTGTGGTTTTTCGGATAGAGAAGTAGACGGTAGTTGACGATTTATAGACTTTTATAACAAGAGGCCAGCTCAAGAACAATCAAGAACAAGGATAAAGTGATAGACAACGAGAGATGGGTCACAGACCAGGAAGTTGTTGATAAGAATAGAGTTAAAAGAATGGGTTGAGTGAAGAAGATGTAACCTGTTTTTTGACGAGAACAGGGCCATGAATATATAGCTATGTGTATCTGTGGCTACATAGTCGTAGCAGGTCCGCAATCCCCCTTGATAGCCTCGCAAATCTTTACTTGTATGGAAGAATTTCTCCGTCTCAGTTTCCAGAACCCTTGAGAGTGGTCAACGAGGCCTGGGTTTATTGTATTGGATGCAACCCACAGGCGTATTAGACGGAATTATCTGTGAGCGAACCAATGTCGGCACTAGAGTCTCGTCTTGATAAAAGTTGGGGTTTAAAGTGCAGGGGTCGGGAGAGGGAAAGCTTGTTTTGTCTTGTCTTGGTTGTTTCCCTGTTTAATGGTTGGACGTGAGGCTCATACAGGCTGCATTGCATATGCCGTCTATATATCCAAGACGCTGTAAATTGTCACTTTATAGGTGGTTAATTATCCGATGGAAGCTGCTAGTCTAGTCTTGGTCAAGTCAGTTCTTTGTGTGAAAATTAAACATTTAACATATTTCGTTTATTCCACCGTCTTGAACTCCCGTTTCCGTCTTTTGATTAACTCAATGATAAAAAACAAACCCCGATGATCGTCCATTATGACGCTCGCTCAACTTACTCGTCTCCATAAAACGAGTCCACAGTTTTATTTACTATGTAACATGCGACGCGTAATGCCGACAAAAGTAGGCAAAGAAACATTCCATCATTATTCGCCATTTGTTCCAGCCAAACAAAACGCCCCATAACTCAATTCCTTGACATGAACAGTTTCAACTTTAGTTTCTCCACCCGCCATTGCTATCAAAAACGGAAACTGAGTCAATGAGGCTCTTTCTCTCACTCTGCAAGGCACAAAAAGAAGGGGGGAAAGAATCATAACTACGTATCTTTCTACTGCAGATCTTCTTTCTCAACAGGGTTCTTCGTTCCACATCAAGGACGTGACGACGTGGCATCCACAGCAAGGAGATGGCTGAGATCCAGTACTTTCGAATGATGCACGGTGACAGATGTGATTATAGGATAATGAAGCTTTGGAAAGTTTCTAGGGTTTGCATGGTTATGTCTCATCCCTATACTTTTGCTCTTTTGTCATGACGACTTTGACATCTGAATGGTGCAAGAATTGAACGACGTTGCATCTTGGACGAAACACGGAACGAATTGCTCCATATAGTATACGCAGTGTCCATCCATCATCTCCTAATCACTCGGTCCAGGTACCAAGCATTGTAGATCGTAAACTCTATCTTTATTCTATTCCCTCATCTAAACGGCCCAACCTTTACACCGAACCATCAGCACTTGAGTCTCCCCATCAGAGCCATCATGTAGGACCGTGGGTATCAACCTCTATCCAGAACACTGCTCCTTGTCACACTCTTGCTTCTCACCAACTCATGACTCCCCTGCCACGGTCGAAACCGCCTCGTAACTGACGCTCAGGCTTGACGACCTTGCCTCTGAGAACAGTATATCGAATCAGGTTCTCGCAGTCTTCGGGCATCACACGAGCAAG
Source organism: Fusarium graminearum PH-1 (assembly GCF_000240135.3). Classification (NCBI taxonomy): domain Eukaryota; kingdom Fungi; phylum Ascomycota; class Sordariomycetes; order Hypocreales; family Nectriaceae; genus Fusarium; species Fusarium graminearum. The sequence continues at coordinate 718,981 of NC_026475.1, read as the reverse complement.
CCAGATGCCCTGCGCTGCACCCACGCTACCCTCTCCTGAATCGTTGACACTGTCGCCGTTCTTCTCGCCATTGCTCGTGCCATTTTGCTGCTCAGTCGTATCATCCAGGCCAAACGCATTGGGCCGTCGGTAGATCATCACATTGGCAGAGTACTTGTGTCCTCCTACATGGCTGATGTAGTAGATACCGACTCCGCCAGGTCTCTCATCGTGTAGATCCCGATACAGGCCCAGCGGTCTCAGCTGACGCTCAAACTCTTTTCTCAGAACAGGCGCACTCTGTGCACAGCGGACATCACGTGTTCGATGACTGCACATGAGGATAACAGCATTGTGAGGGCAGTTGGCTAAAGATACATCGGGAATGCCAGCAGCTGGATCCGGAGATGGCAGAGAAGCGGGAAGAGGTGTCGGCGTGAGAGGAGAAGTGTTGGTGGGTGCTTGGTTGATAACCTCTGTAATTATTTGAGGCACGCTGAGAGGATGAACATTGCGGAGAAGTTTAAAGGCTGGTAAGAGTAGAAGTGTTGTAGGTTCAGAATAGTCATCTGTGTCATGAGGAGTGGGCATGTTAGAGGCCGATAGCTTGAGTTTCTGTGAGTTTTTTGTTAGTAGTTGCTCGCCTCAACGTAACTTGCTAGTATGAATGAGGTGACTTAAATGAGAGACACTTTCACTGTGCTTGTCAACTCATACAAGGAAGGTGGCAAACTCACTCCATTTGAAGGCTCGACTGCTTTGGAAAAAGCTTGCATGACACTGCCCTCCTCCTCTTCTACATCCCTCACCCAATCCGTCTTGCCCGTCCCAACAAGGACATGCGTGCTCCAAGCCGCAACGAGGCCGTACAGTACATCCTCTTCCTCAATCTTAAATCCTCTGGGATACCGGGCTGAGCAGTTATCGCAATCGTGCAAGCACTCCTCGCCGTCCACTTTTGGGTCCGTCTTTACGAACAGTTCCGAAGCTGATGGCGGCTTGTCGTCCTTGGCAGCTCCAGAGCCCAGCACGGAGCTGACGAGGTTTTTAAATGAGAGAGCCATTCTCTGCTTTGCTGGTGGACGCGGAAGCCAAGACGGTGTGGCGGCTGTTGTTGAGGAAGAAGGATTGTGAGGTTGGCCTGTAGGGTGAGGTTGAGTGGAAAATAAAGTCATGATCCACGAGAAGCAAGTCGTCGGTAGATTTTAGGGCAGTCCACTTCTGATGCCGTAGGTTCGGCTCGGAATTGACTATCTGGGGACTGAATCCACCAGAATAGGTAATTGATTCGCAATTAATGGACCTAACCGGTATACGATTGGATTTCTCTTGGAGCTTGTACTGATTGATAATCAAATAATCAATCAGTTAATCAATCGTACAAGGATCAGTCAGCCGAGTTAATTACCTCAAACTCCAAAGAAGAAGCATGCGAAATATAGTAATAATCTGTATCGAAATTATCTTTACAGAATAGTTGGATATCTATGCATTCTGTTCGTACTTCAAATACTTGTGAATCCCCCATGAATCTCGCTCTATTCTTCGCTCTAATACTTACCCCGTCTAACTCCTATCACCGAGCCTGACACAATTCAGTCACACACGTCATTGGATCCGCTGTCAACTATCCCAAGGCATCATACAGAGCCATTCTTCATTGCTTGTATCTATCCAGGTACTGGAAAGTCCAAAAGCCAGTATTAGCTTTAGAATCCATGTACAACCACCGAAAACTCAGGTACTGGAGGTCTTTCCGTGGGTTTAGGTTACTTAAGAGACCTGCAGTCTATACTCTCAGGGGTATATACACATCTTGATAGAAAGGGCTTGTCTTATAATATTACTTAGTAACTACCCAGGAAAGCGCATCATGATGGAAAGCATTATGAGAGATACAATGTACCGAAGCTGAATTAAATAGTACAAGATGCCCAAGCTACAGCAACCTGGCGTCTTCCGAGCTCATTACCAGTCATTTTTATCTCAATGCTCACGCGTTCTTCTTCCTAGCCTCATCGTATCCCTCCTCTTCACTGTCATCATCCTCTTCGTCTCCATCTGTTCTCTCCTGGTCTGTCTTGTGTCGGCGATGCTTCATCGCCTCTCGAATCTTGCGAGTCGCTTCATCAAATCCACCACTCGAGTCAAGGGTAGTAAATCCACTAAGAGGGAACCCGCCGGATCCAAATCCGCCCCCGCTGCTGCTCGATCGCGACCTGCTACGCGCTCTAGATGGTGGTCGTGTAGAGAAGATGCCCACATGGCCAATGTTGCTGAACGAGTCGTTGCGCGGAAGGGCTCGGCTGGACTGTGTTGTGCTTCGTCGCGATAAAGCTGGTGGTGTCTCGGGCTCGAGGCCAGTACTCGATTGGTCGCTGTCTCGTCGTCGATGCGACATGGGAGATGTCGCAGCGCCGCCCTCGACCTTGTACAGGTCGGGCACAAGTCGAGCTTTCTCAAAGTCGTCAAACATTTCAGGTCCAAGAGTGTTGATCACATCCGTCACTTGAGCGCTCAGCTCGGCTCGCCTTATTCGAAACCTGTGGATATTGTAGTTTGAAGTCGGTGTCAAGCAGAGCAGAAGTGGCCGCAAAGACTTGAAAATATCGACGCCAACCTCTCCGAAGCGCAGAGACGCAAATGTGATACCAACCATAAATGGCCACATGGCGAAATAGATCACCCACAAAGGCACGCCCTCTGGGACACGACCCCACAGACGATCCTGCCAAACCTTGAAAGTGACGATTGCTGAGTAGATGTGGTATAATGTGGGCGCAAGACCAATTGCTACAAGAATCTTCCACGTGGCCATAACATCGCGACCACGGATTTTGACAGTTGAGCCAGCCAGAGCCGTCTTGGCCTTTCGCCGACTGATAATTCTGGTCGCGACAAAGACAGGTGCGAAGAGGATCAAACCTGGCAAGGTGCAGATGAAGAGGAGAAGAAGCTTGATCGATCGGTAGATGAAGAGGAAGATGACCTTGACCATATTCATCTTGGCGTACTGTACTTGGTGGTCCTTCAAGTTCAGGTATCGAAGTTGCGAGTTGTACTCCTTAACCGCCGCGGTTAAGGATGTGATGCGCTCGTCATTCTTGTATCTCTCATAACCCATGCACAATCTTCGATTCAGCTCAATCACTACTGGGAGCGGGAGCTTCTTGCCGGTCGGGTTATAAAGTCGGCGAGCGGCCTGGATCACCATGAGAGTGTCGTAATCGGGGGCGGAAACGGTGACTGAGTTGAGAGCCTGGTAGACTGTATCCAGGACTTGACCAATGGCTTCACGACGCTGCTTGTTGCAGTAAAGCTCGACGAGATGGCGGGGGATCTCAAAGGGGGCGCCAAACTCAACAACAGCGCGTGAGCGGAACTTGTGAGCGTGGAAGTAGTTCATGCCAACAGGAACAATTTTGAGACCGCAATCGGGGTCCTGAGCCAAAGTTCCCAAAGCCATGATTGCGACACCAGCCTTAAGAGGTAGGAGCTCGGTGCGATCGTGACTACCACCCTCAGGGAAGATACCAACACAACCACCGTTGCATAGGCGAGAGAAGACAGCATCATAGACCTTGGTCTGGTCGATATGAGGTGCCATCTTGAACTTGGTGCCCTGGAAGCCTGGGGCGGGTCCCTTTACCTCCTTAATGGTGAAGTTTCCATTATTATCAATATCGTCACGGCCTGTGAGCTGTGACAAGGCGAGCTTGCCCTTGAAAGGTCGCTTGACACGGATCTCCTCAGGACTAATGATCTCCAAGATGTCGACACTAGCGCCACTCTGGCCCTTGACGGACGGCAAGAAAAGCATGCCCTGGACTTCGCCTTCACCCTGTCCAAATTTGGTGCCAACACCTCGAATTAAAGTAGGGTCGTTGATGGGATCGGGAAGATAGATGGTTCCGGTTGCTGGCTTGGCAGCATCTTGGGCGCGACCGACGGGAACTGAGCCGACTTGTCGTGAACCCCAACCGATAAATCCGTGAACCGACTTTTGGGCGATAAGAAGAGACGCTCGTCGTTTAGCCTCGTTTCGCAGTGTTCGCTGAAGAATAATAGCATCGACGAACTAGCGAAGATGTCAGTGAACTATGCTATACAATGGCAACGTTGAGCTGCTATTTCTTCTTCCCCGCTAGCACAACAAAGAGAATTTGTAAAGCTCAACTGACCTGGTTGGCATGCGGCGCAGCGACGAACAAGACGGGACCTGTCTGAGGGACGCGCCAAGCACCTCGAGGCACAACCTCTCGGAAGAACATATCGACAATGTTACCGACGGTGTAGAGAAACATGTCATACTTCCAGTTCACCATAGGATAGAGCTCATTCTGCGAGGTCGGGTTCGTCACGGACTGCGGCGCTGCCGCGTCCTCTGTGCCAGCTTGTTTAGACATGGCGGACTAGCGAGGAGAGACCAGCGCTCTTGGAGCAAGTGAGAGAAACTGAGTTTGAAGTCAAAGGGTGGATATGGATGTTGTAAAAAATCTTTAACAGAGCTAGACAAGCGAGGTGTACTCGATGTGAGGGGCGGCGGGCCTCTGGATGGACGGACGGACGAGTTGGAGCGAACGAAGATAGGTCGACAGTTAGGTGATGCAAGATGATGGATAAATTATATTGAAGTCGACGCTAACAACCGTTTTAAACCCTCAGCATTCCTGTTGGGCGACAGGATAAGCTGGGGGAAAAGACGAGGCGAGACAATGCAAGACAGAACAGGACACGATGGGAGGTGATGCACATGGAGATGAGGATGGAGAAATAGCTGGGGCTGGGGTTGGATGTTCTGTGCTGTAATTGTACCCTGAAGAGGGGAAATAGAGGGTTCGATGAGGTGCCCGCCTTAGTACCCAGTAAGGAAAGGCTGGCTTTAGAGCTATGAAGCTACTGTCGTAGTATTGGATGATCCTGTCAACGAATGCCTCAACTTTATCAAGAAGTTCCGAATTGCTTTTCTCATGATTCGTACTTTGTCCTTGTCTACCAGCTTCCTCTTCGGTCCCTAGGTATTCAAAACTTACCTCCCTATTCCATGACCGAGGATGAATCTTAGTTACATGCCGTACTCGCTCTCGGCGTTTTCGCCCTTGCGAATATTTGTTTATCACCCCACTATCGGCGATCCGGTACGGCAAGGTGCAGGGCAGCTTGTACTGTAAGTACCTAACTTATCTGTTGCAAGGATCTGGCTCTCCAATTCTATGCTGCACAACCAGACAACCAAATGATCAGAGACATTCATGAACGAGAACATGCCGAGTATAAGCCACATTTCAACGGCGCAACATTAACTAATAAAGCAATTGAGAATGTGAAAATATTCAACTTGAGATGTGTCCGTGCTGAAAACATGACCTTGGATCCATGTATCACCATCCATAGTTACTCTTGGCTCACATGGATCAATCACAAGTTATAGCGAGATCACAAGCTGATTCACACCACCATCATCATTTACCTTCAGCCATCAGCCACTGATAGTCTATTCGAAACCCCGGGACCAACCGCCGCTTCATCACGCTACTTACATTACAGTCTCCATCATGGATCCTCTGCGAATTTCCAAGAAACAGCGACGAGGGAAATATATCCGTGCGCCCATACTTTCACATGTCAATTCCACATCAACGTTCGAGCTTTGTTCAGTATCCATTATTTTAATATTCATTGAGCACTTGGCATGGCTGGGCCTTGAAAACCATGCCCAGAAATAAGAGCATTCTCTCGGCGCGAGTCTTGTCTATCAATAAAAGCCAAGTCCCAATAAAAAGCGCCTGCTGAGGTCACATTGGATGCGGTTGAGACTCCAATGCGCCATCAAAAACCACTAACGTCAAGGAAGGGAGGGGGTGGTGTGCACGGCGGCATCCCAGAATGAGTGCCGTTTCTACCTCATCGATATCTCCTCAGGCCGTGCCCGTATACCGAGGCCGAAAGGATATCTTGACGTTTCTGCAGATGCTGGGTTGGGGTTGGAGAATGTAGCTAGAGAATATTATGTACTAATTTACCAAGCCACCTTGGCAAACCCCCCTGCTTTTGCATGTGTGATGCTGTGTTATACTTTAATGTACCAGCTGTGCCGCAGATGACCAAATGCTAAGCGTCTTACGGATTTACATGCTGCGTTTAACAATAAACGTATTGGCCATCATACCAGTGGAACAACAAGACATGGTTATCTTTCTCATCGCTTTGCTCGCCGTCTGCTCTTCTTCTCTGGTACACTCGCACTGCCTCCCTCGAGCTCGCCCTCTGCAATCTTGCCTTCATTTTCCAGCTCTTTCAATTTCTCCTGCCCAGAGATGAACATACTCAAATCCCGGTTCATCTCTTGTAGATCTGCATTTTCCGCCTTGACTTTCTCTAGCTTCATAGCCATTGCTTCATGATCATTATTGAGATGTTCAATTCGCTTCATCAATCCTTCGTTCAGCCGTTTCTCTTCCTGTAGAGATTTTCCAAGGTTACGTGCCAATGTTTCGCTTTTGTTGGACTTGTTACGCTCTCTTTCAAGCTGCCTCTCTAGCTCGGGGATCGTCTCTTCACTGAGGGTCGTATACTTCTCGTCTAATAGCGCCAACTTCTCCATGGCCTTGGAGGCCTGGACAATAGCACTCTCCGCAGTTGCGGATGCTTTTGAGGCTTTGTCGACAGTCTTGCTAATTAGTTCTTCGTAATATGCCCGTTGTGATTCAAGTTGACTTGTGACCAGATGCGTATACTCCAGACCTATGCTTTCAAGTTTTGCCCGAGGCACGACATCTTCTTCTTCCAGGTGGCCAATTGATCTATTCCTCGACGGAAGCTCCACCACTTTGCCGTCGCCTTTGGCTCGTATAAGCCGGTGCACCCACATATCACCGGCGTAGTCCCAGACATGCTGTGTTTCCAGCTCGAGAGAAAAGCAGTGTGCCGTCTCTTTCCAGTGGTCTTTTGCATGACCACCTTTGTAGCGGCCGCAGCCTACATAGCCGCATATCAAACAAATCCACAAGTCATCTGTGCAGCCACAGATAGTGCAAAGATTCGAAGCTCCAGATCCAAATGGCTGTGTATGAGGGTTTGAGGGATCCGAGTTCGCATCAGGTGACGTATTCGTAAATCTACAGACTGGACATCCAGCCCCTTTCCAATTCTGGAGGCATGTGCAGTGAAACACATGAGAGCAAGGAATAGTCATCAATCCGTTTGTCTCATCCATACGCTCGAGGCACACAGGGCATGTAGGTAGTTCCACAAGATTCGGTGTCGGGGGAGGAAACGGCCGGAGGCTACTCGACATTCCTGCCGAAGAGGATAGAGGTGAGAGAGCGGCGCTGGACTTCCTTCGCGTCGGCGTTTCGAATGTTATGTTTTTGACGAACACTACATGACATATTTGAGGCTAGGAGGTGTTAGCGATCATGTCCCTCTCTATAACATATAGTCACTTACCTCCATAGTGTTGAAAACCTTGCCGTCAAATTCCCGACGCCATTGTTTCGCTCGCACGTTGTCTCGAAACTTGAGAAGAACAAGGTATCTGTTCATTCGCGAGGTCATAATCATACGGCAATGGCTGATATCACCTCTCCATTTTTCTCCTACAAATCCCATAAGGTCGCCTGGAGACATGTAGGCGGGGACTGCCGGGATGCAAAGAGTTGTACAGTCGTTGCTTTTCGAATCTCCAGTTCCGTTTTCCTGGCCCTCCGTTTCGACGAGGCTGGGCGTTTCATCGCCCTCTCGGTAAAAGTGTACGACACCCCATCCGAGTTCAGTATTCTTTGTCTCAAGTGGAAGGAGATCTGCCTTGGTTGCCGTACCAGCCCCTCCAAACATTGGCCCTAAAGAGGGTGCCGCAGATGGAGTGTTTCGACTACCCTCGCCAGCCATCGTGTGTCCGGTTCGTAAATCAACTGTTTCGAGAATAACGCGGCCAAACCTCCAGTCTCTAACTGCGTTTTGCGGGTGTATTGCGGCGCTCGAGTTCGGCGGCGGGAAGCTGTTGGCTCTCTCAAGCCACTGCCTTTCCGACACAATTTCAATCTTCCGTTCGGCTTCCTTGACAGGCGGCCTAGCAGCTGTGCCACAGTCTATTATGCCAAGACTCGAAGTGGACGAGTTTTGCCCCACAGTTGTGTATGGAGATGTGTGGTTTTCAGAGTTGTATGAGGGAGAGTCGGGAGTATTTGGTATTCTGTAGGTTGTCTGTCGATCTGGTCTCGGGTGGGATGGGAAGTCGTCGAAAACACTCGATTCAGGCGGCGGTAGCCAGATGTCCTTACGATCTTCTGTTTCTGAAGCAGTTAACGGGTCAGGCGTCGGATACAGCTCAAATTTGATGTGATAAAAGTAGGAAGGCATAGCGTATCCATATGGTAGCGATGCTCGCTCGACAGGTGGTAGATGACAAGTGAGCAATTTTGGTTGTACCTCTAACTTGGAAGGAGGACCGAAAAACACAAACTCGATTACTAAGGAGGTAAGAACAGGTGTTGGCGGGGTTTGTGATACTTCAAAATCATTATATTGCTGCCGTGTAATAGCGCGAATAATAATGGAATCGGAGAGGGAGGTTTAGAGAATGAAAAGTTCAAGCTCAAAACTTCGATCGAGCCCATGAAAGCCCCCCACCTGTCGTAAGCTGGGCTGCCAGGTTGGTTGGCACACCAAGACTTCCCTCAAGGTATCAGAAAGATAGCCGCTTGAAGCATAGGAGACGAAACAATTATGTTGATTTATGCTATTTAGTCCAGTTGTATATGTTTGTACTCTAAAACTTGACGCGAGCTTTTCTGTTGCCTGCCAACCACGATAGTTATGCGCTGACTACACAGTCCATGATTCACAGAATAACCGACACATATTGCAGGCTGTCATTGATTCAGAGACATAGAACACTAAGACCTATACAAACATTCACTGTCTCATGGCCTTTGGCGTGCTGTGACCCACCTTCTCCAGGTATTATCAGAATAGTGAGCCATGATGATGCTCCACAACCCAGCTCATGACGAGTGGGTCGGTCGGCACAATGTTCATGAACTCCAGACTCCAAGTTGAACTTTCATGATCGGCATGATACATGACATCTATTTGTGGAGCAAAGCGACTTCAACACATTCAAACGTGTTGCTTAGTAGAAGTCTATTACCATAAGAGTAGAGTAGAGGCCTCATGTCACAAGTCTCAAAGGGTGCAACGAAGAATATTGGTTGAATTCATGCCGTTGCTCATCGTGCCTGAGCCCCCCAGGCCTATTGATAACTAATACTAATTTAACCGGATAACACCCGCCGTTCAATCATGTCGTTACTAATCATAATCTACTGTCCACCACGAAGACGAAGGACCAGGTGAAGGGTTGATTCCTTCTGGATGTTGTAGTCGGAGAGGGTTCGACCGTCCTCGAGCTGCTTGCCGGCGAAAATCAATCGCTGCTGATCAGGAGGGATACCCTCCTTGTCCTGGATCTTGGACTTGACGTTGTCGATAGTGTCGGATGACTCGACCTCAAGGGTGATGGTCTTGCCGGTCAAGGTCTTGACGACTGGGATCACGTGTTAGTAATGAATCGTACAGCGGAGATGTCAAGATGACTTACAAATTTGCATACCACCACGAAGGCGGAGGACGAGGTGGAGAGTCGACTCCTTCTGGATGTTGTAGTCGGAGAGGGTGCGGCCATCCTCGAGCTGCTTGCCGGCGAAAATCAATCGCTGCTGATCAGGAGGGATGCCCTCCTTGTCCTGGATCTTGGACTTCACATTGTCGATGGTGTCGGATGACTCGACCTCGAGGGTGATGGTCTTGCCTGTGAGGGTCTTGACGAAGATTTGCATACCGCCACGAAGACGGAGGACGAGGTGGAGAGTCGACTCCTTCTGAATGTTGTAATCGGAGAGGGTGCGGCCATCCTCGAGCTGCTTGCCGGCGAAAATCAATCGCTGCTGATCAGGAGGGATGCCCTCCTTGTCCTGAATCTTGGACTTGACGTTGTCGATAGTATCAGATGACTCAACCTCGAGGGTAATAGTCTTGCCGGTCAAGGTCTTGACGAAGATCTGCATGGTGGCGGTGATGTGATACAAGTGTAGTTTGGTTGTTGGTATTGGGGATGGGATGATTTGGATGGATGGTTGGGTTCAAAAAGAAGTAAATGATTTGGTAGAGTGGGATGTTGTGGGAAGAAAAGAAGATCAAGTTGAGAAGAGGCGGAGGAGGTTTAAGTAGGTGAGGGGAAGGTTTGTTTGGGAATCAAACGCAAGGTGCGAGGGGGCGCAGTGACCGGATTACGCCTGCCCGCCAGCTGCCAGGCAGTGACAAACAATAGCGACAAGGCAGGCGCGTACCCAAGGTTGGCTGCTAACGGTTAAGGAGCGCGACTTCCGGGGGCGGATGATTCATAATAGCCAATGACGGCAACGACTAGAGAAGGCTCCAGAATCTAGCCAGGCTGCCTTGCAGCGTGCAGGTACTCTTCATGCATTCACCGTGATAACAGGCAAGGCGACTCGGTGCCATAGAAAACTTCCATTATGCTACTGTAGTGCCCAAGCCCAAGAGATGGAACAATATCCTCACTTTAGTCTATCTTAGACCCCGCTCTTAGGCTGTTTATTTTCTGTATCCTAAGCTTAGATCTCTGCCATCGCAAAGCATTCGAGATACACCATATCTATCATGTTGGAGTGGCAGGTGGGTCCGGGCAAAGCCAAATGCTGAGAGGCAAACTGATGTCAGGAGCTGCTGGTGTTTTCCAGTCAAGTCTAGAAGGTGCTTACGAACAAAGCCAGACCGAGAAAGAACAAACTCAGATATGGCAGTCTCAAACCTAAGACTTTTCTCGACCGAAAGCGCCTGCTGTAACCAACAACCACAGCTGCCGTACTGTGCCTGTCATGGACCGTCGCATTCACTTGCCCGTCACCGTATAATTCACGGCCATTCACTCATCAGCAGATGCCCACGGTCTAACGCTAAAACTCATGCAACGGAGCGGAGTGGCGGGGCCCAGACAGCGGCATGTCGCCACTTTACCCCGGGAAAGGCTCCAAAGCAATGCTTGTCCGAGTATTGTCAACAAACACCAATCCACGAAATAAACCGATATAAAAGGTGGATTGTTTCTTTCAGCTCCAATACGGAAGATCACAGGTGATCGTTGCCTCAAGCTTCTAGTAATCAAGTCTTGGGCTCAGGAACCGCAAGCGCAACTCTTTGGATCAACATCTCATCCATTACCGAGATAAACCCAAAGTGGGGACACCAGCCATAACAACACTAACAAAAGACGGGGAGACTTTACGCACGACGGACACCTCTCTGGAATCCAAAGGTTTGTGTGTATTTCAACTATCATTGCAGCATGTTTTGCCAATTTTATTCGCAGCACAGAGGTCGACGATAACTCAGCCCTGGGTTGAAGCGATGTAGGGATCACTGACTTTGCTGTCTACTGGATCCGGCCGTATCGGCTTCTGCGACGTCATCAACCAGGAATTCTGGCCCGTGAGGACCCTGCCTTAGGAGACCGACCACCCTGTTCGCATCAACTTGTTGAGCTGGATGCGACACTACGAAGCTGGCCTGTTTCGCTCTTTTGTAGCCAACATCGTCGTCTCCCTGGACATGGTGGTGGCCTCCCATCTCAATCAAGTTTATGTTTAGCACTAGCAGCATCCACGTTATCTTGAGCGATCGCAAGTCGTTATCAGAGCTGACAATGACTCGATGCCAAACGGCGATTGCGCAAGATATGGTGTCTTATCGCGACCCCGCCTTTTGTGGTGTTGGCTCTTGCCTAATACAATGATAGCCTGGCAATAGCTCAGGACTGACTACCCTAGATCAGTCCGTCAACAAAGAGCGGTGCCTGTCAACGAATTTCTAGGACAGCAAAGACAAGGCGAGGAGCGTATTCTCAATTCAAACAGATACATGGTATAATGTTTCAATAGTCTCGTCTTACGTGCGATAATTGCTCAAGTTCTGTAGTTATCCAAGGTTTATCAAACTCCTGCGGATTGTGTCCTGGCGTCTTACCATTTCCATGCACCCCAACCCGCACGTCCAAGATAGGAAACCTACTTGCCTTGATGAGACCTTGTCTCAGCTTCTACTGAACACAACCAGCTATTTCAAGTTAGCCTGGAATGAAGCATACATACATGCAGTCACCAGTATCTAGTCGAGGCTGACTAGCAGTCATCACAAGACAAGACTTTATCAGTTCACATGGATTCAAGTTTGTAGTGTTAAATTCAATTCAATATATTCGCGGCTGTGCTATAGCGCTTGCCCAGCATGATGCCTTTTTTTGTAACTACCCATATCCCTTTGTCAAGCTGCTAGTAAAATGATTCGCTCTTCCCTTCTGCTCAGCTCTTCAGCTCTTCTCTGTCGACCATGTCTTGTCGCGAGTACAGCCCACTTGAGCTCACCAACGCCCTCAAAAGATAAATCACACATCCTCCATTTAGGCCCATCAGCCATGCAAAATCAGTCATCGCAAATGCCAGGTCGTCAAACATGATCCCATAATAACACCACAAAGTGGGTGAGGTTCGCTCTGGATTGTATGATATGTTCTCCTCCGCCTCCAATTTAAAAAACAAAAAATATGATAAAAAGAACTAAAACGCTCTGTCTTCTTCATTCATACATTCATAGAAGAAAAGTCATAAGAAGGTCATAACACATTTTCCCGTGTCAGGTTGCTTCGTGTTGTCGGGCGGTGACCAGCCGTGATAGAAGGTTAAAGCCGTATTCGTATGCTCAAAAGAACAAGTCTGGGGTCGCGGTTGACCAAGATCGAAACGGCCTTGCCAACGCTGTCGCTGTGATAAAAAACAAATGTGACAAAAGAAAAGGCGGGCGCCATAAGGGCCCTATCATATGTTTTGACAGTCTCATAGTATCGTTGCACAGGCTATAGTATCTTAGTTGGCCCGAATGACAAGCTTGGAGAGGAACTTGTTGGACAGAGAGTCGAAGTCATAGCGGTCGAACTTGGACTCCTTGCGGGTACGAAGATATGCCTCTGTGTCAGGTGTTAGTGGTGTGATGGAAGAGGAGCGTTGAGAGAATACATACCATGCTTGATAACATGCTGTCGCACTTCAGTCATGGCCTCGCAGACCGAGGTGTTGTTGTGAAGGAGGTGACCGTGCTTGCGGGTGTCCCAGTCGGTGAAGGCGGGAAGCTTCTGAGAGATGGCGTGGAAGAGACCCACAATGACACCAACAGGTGTTGTCTCCATATCAGTGCAGAACTTGTTGACGGCAACAGGGTCGGGGACTCTGTAGTGGCAGTCGAACTGCATCTCCTCCCAGACAGCAAGGAGAATAGAGGCAATCATGAAGATGGTAGGCCAGTTCTTCATCTTCTCACCACTGTAGACACCAGAGTACAGAGCTGAAAGCTCCTCAAGGATATCCTTCTGCAGCTCACGCCACATGTCGGCAAGAGCACACTTGATCTGGAAGTTAATCATGACAGGGGCGACAGTGCGACCGTAGTACTTGGAGTCCTCGTCATCGATCTGACCGTCAAGGTCAACCTCGGATCCTTGGTTCTCGACCATAGTGATGTGCATGGTGAGGTTGTAAGCAAGGACAAGCTTGAGCGACTTGCGGATAACGGGCATCTTCTCCTTGACGTAGAAGCGGTGGGCAGTCTTGAGAATTTCAGTGATGAAGGGAGTTCCCTCGAAATGGTCGTCAATGAAGTCCTCGAAAGGTCCGTCAATGTGCTTGTCAAGATACTCAGACAGAGCGTCAAGGCGGATACCCTCAGCGCCAACATCGAGTTTCTCAGTGCGAGTCTCGAAATCAATGGGCTCCTGGTCAGTGAGAGTAGACTCAACCCAGTCAACGGAGAAGCAGCTGTCGTCAGCGACAAAGACCTCGCGAACCATGACGGGCAGAGCGAAACCGTAGCCGTGGGTGATCCACATGAGAGTCTCCTTCTGGGCGAATCCCTTGACATTGTAGACCGAGACACCACGGTCCATGTGTCGCTCGTAGTCGGCCTTCCAGTCCTTCATGAAATAACCAATATCCTTAATGTCGATACGAGTGCAGGGAACCTGCCAGAGACGAGCATGGGAAGGCTGGCAACCAGCGCAGGGCTCTCCCTTGTCACAAGTCTTCTTGAGGAACTTGCATCGCAAGCAAGCTCGGAGTTTTCTGATCTCGCTGGCCTGCTTCCTCTGCTCGGGCAGGAGAGGTCCCTTTCTGCGACCAACCTTCTTCTCAACGGTACCATCCTTCTTGCCATTAGAAATACGGCGAACAACACTCTTAGTGGTGCTCTTAGCAATAGGGCTCTTGCGGGGACCAGAGTTCCTGCGGTTTGTGCTGCTGGAAGAGGGGGATACGGATCCGGCGCCACTTCCGGGGCTGTGACGGCTCGAAGAGGGTTCGGACTTGACGGGAACAGTGGCAACAGTGGTGGCGGCGACGGGCTGAGGGCTGTGGTTGTGGGTATGGGCATGGGCGTGGTTGTGGCCGTCGTTGGTGAAGCAGTTGCGGTGGTGACCAGCATCGACATAACCATCAGACTCGGGAGAGAAGGGGGAGTAAGGGAAAGGAGGGATCTCCTCGAAGCTTCCAAACTCCATAGAATTGGCGCCGTCGGACGAGTCGGAATTGGTTCTCAAGTGAAGGGTCTGGGAAGGGTTAAAGATGGCAGCACCCTGAGCGTGAGCCTGTTGGAACTGATCAAAGTTGGGCTGGTTCCAATCTACCATAGCCCATCCCTCGCCCGATGATGAAGGAAGAGACAGAACCTCGAGGTAAGTGCCGGTTGGCGAGTGACTACCGACGCTATCAAGACGAGGCAGTCCATCCATCTGCAAAGTATTCTGGAAATCCTGCCAATTCTCCATCCCGGTGCTGGGCCAAACTGCCTGTGTGTGGTCATCCATGGTGGACAAGCCGTGGAACGTCGATTCGAGGAGGTTGGCCTGAAGAGCGGCTTGTGTGGTCGCGGGAAGGTAATCAAGGGGATTCGTCGGCTGGAAGTTGTTGGGGAAAGCATTGAAGCTCATGAGCGCAGCATCGTGAATGAACTGTGTCATGTCAGCAGCAGCGAGGTGCTGCTGCTGCTGTTGCTGTTGCTGCTGCTGTTGAAGGGCCCAATCCGTCAAGGGGTTCACACTCTGCTGGAAAGGCGATTGTTGTAGTGGCGAGTGCTGGCTATGGGGGCTGGATGATTGCGACGGAGGAGAAGAGATCTGATGCTCCTCAGGGCTCATCGAGGCATATCCGTGAGAGTGGTTTGAAGACATATCGAGGGGAACAGCCCAGTGTCGGGCGTCCTGGGACATGATGTTTGAAGCAGCTGAAGGACTCGAATGGGTAGTAGCCGTCGAGTAAGTTTGGTAAGCAGCGCGATTTCGATTATCGAAGTTGGTCAAGTCGAGATAGGCATCACCCCCGCCGTTGTTGAAGTCGTAAGTCATACTGGGCAAAAATCAAGAAGGAAGCGGAGTAATAGATACGGATGATCGATAAAATTGTAGGAACTCAGCGGACGACACCGCTCTTTCGTGAAGTCCCTGTTGAGGTGAAGGGAGGAGGTTTTGGAGCAGCTGGAGAAGGAGAGGGACTGCTGGAGAAGGTTTAACGGGTAGATCATGGGTTAGTCTCGCTGCTGTGGGCGATTTGTCGATGGGGGAAGAAGCGGTGAAGCCGTCGGGACGAGCAGCCAATGGCCAAGCCACCTGAGATGGAGGCACCCACCCACTAAACTGGCCGCTACATAAGCCTATCCGCTGGCGAGCACACCCTGGAACCCTTGACTGCTGCAACCTTCCTGCGCCTCTCTCTTGGGGGTGTCAGAGTAATAGTATTGGCCAATTGGAAAAATGCTTGAGGGCGATGGGTTCATCTGTTAGCAAAGACTAGCGAGCGCCATACAAGCGCAAACATATCTACCCCGAGTCTGGCCAACCACCTCTGCAGCCGCCGTCGCCGCCATGACCCGAACGTCGTGATCCAGTCGAGTCTGGATAGACGTACTCATGAATCAAGGATTTGGCCTATCGCCAGTCCTCCAGGCCCTAGCCAAAGCCCAAGACTGGAATAGAGGCCCCGTAGTCCAGCCATCTCCATCCCCATCTCCATCCACCAAAATAGCTATTATATCCTATGCCTATGCCTATTCCTATTCCTATGTTGTTTGTTCCTAGCTTGGTGCTGGAGAATCACGATACGCAGCGGGGCATTTTGCCAACAGCTCCATTGTGGCCATAAATCGTGCATGAAATCCAGGCACAAGTTCTACCAACAGCTGTTCCTGGATGGAGGACGGACCTATAGATGGGTGTTTTAGTTGTTAACATGGTGTTCTAGCACTCTATCATATCTACACAGTCCAAAGATGAGGCTGTTTACGACTGCTGTGATAAGATTCAGATCTACTTGATGCGCCATCTCATTTCTCTAGTCCGTAAACCTTGTATACCTAGTTGAGGCCCCCGCCGCATTGGCTCCATCAAGTTTAGCAAGTGTCAAAAAAAAGAGGTTCCGAGCCAAGATATGGCACAGTGCATTTCGCTCCTCAATCTGCTGCATAACGGACCATAATACTGTGCATATAGTACTGTCCACACGTAGGGAACCTGTCATCCACTGATATTCCACCCACCAGCTCACCTTGCAGCAAAACATCGTTACAACACAGCGCCGTTGGGGGTTGCATTGCGACGCTGCAAGCAAATGGGAACTCATCGTGGCGACTGCGAGATAGCAGTCTTACAATACCTACATAGTACAATACTGTACGGGCTGTATGTGCTCTCAACCTGCGTAATATCACGGAATACCCGTCTGACCAATTGCCTCAATTGCCTCTCGTCTACGCACAGTAGTTGCAAGTTATTTCCTGTCTTGGCCTCGAGCTTCCCTTCCCGTCTGCACGTCTTGCGTCTTGATGCTCCACCATCTGCCTCTATGTGGTGCAGTTATGCTACAGACTAGACAACACAACAAAGCTTGCCGCTCGCCCGCTCGCCCGCTCCGAATTCGAGATGCTCTTCCTTGAGAAAAACAACCATCGCAACGAACAAGCAGGTCATTCACAGCGGTAAGCCACACGCTGACGGTAACACGGCCATGCGGCCATATGTCTTGAAGCTTGGAATGCTGCTACATATTGCTGCACGTGCGAGGGTTTGACTTAGCTTTGTACCCCAGTACCGTACCGTACCGTACCTCCTCCCTCTGAAGTGGGCACCCAGTCTCGGACATGTCACGCATTTGCATCTGTTGTCTTGTCTGGAAAGCATCGGGTCTGCGGTTCCGTCTCGATTCGAACTTCAGGGTCCAGCTCCATGAACATGCCAAACTCGATTGATAAAACATCTCCGGGCATGAGACATCTCCTGTTCAGTTTGCTGCTTGCCGAGCGGTAAACCTCGAAATGGATCACGCTCAGCCATCCCGCCAGCCATCAAACTCAGAAAAGCGAATGTCAGCGGCCAATGCTTTGCAACCCTTGCCATGGCCTCACTTACAAGAGACCATCGGCGAAGCACTAGTTTAGCTAGACTCCACCCAGGGTCTTGCAAGGACCTGTCCAGTTAGGCCGTCGATCCTGCTCAACCTTTCAAACGCCCCATGGACTTGTCTGTCTGGCGAGGCTTTGCGCTCGTGATTGCCAGCGAACACGTCAAGGATTTATCCCAAAATCTCCCATCCAAGGCATTACAACCAATAAACAACCTCCAATCCGCAGAATCTGGTCTGCAAATCCTGTTCGGAAGATGCACGATATGTCCGCGCACAAGAGTTGATGCGATAAATCGTTCCGCGGCTCTAGATCTTCACAGGCTTATGGGTCTTGCGGAAAAGCTGGACGATTGATTGATCACGATCAAGAGGCACCTGCGATGATCCATTACCCTCTCGAGTTGTTGTTTCGAACCGCAACAATTGATTGCAAGAGCCAATCCATTGATTGCTTTCGAAACATACAGTCATTAGTGAGCCTGCCTACCTCTGCCGTGGCACAATTAGGCAATCAATCACATTAGGTTTTCAATAGTTGTCAATGCATACCATACTTGCTCCCGCAACTCTCGGGGCTGCCCACGCTTGCATCGTCGCAAACTTATGACAATTGTCGAAAGAAGAACCCGACGGGCACATGCCACCATCGTCGATCGCGAGTTAATTGCATTGAATGCAAACAGGATTGAACGCCTTGGTTGTTGCTTAGTCGAAGAACTAGCTATGTTTTGCGTAACAAGCAAGCGCACTAGCATTGGCCACGTCCACATCGGGTTATCTTGATCTGGTGTAGAAAATCTCCCGCGACAGGCGTTACATTGACGACAGAAGAGACAAGGAACCGCCGGCAGTACAATGGTATCAGACCAATGCACAGCCTGCTGCTGTGTCTACTAGGCCACGCAATATGCTGGCCAGCGTACCAGCCTCCCCAGAGTTGTGAAGCAGAGACCACCTGGTGTCTGTGTCAGATGTTTCTCAGACTTGTATTGTAGCACGCACGCACGAGGCTTGAAGACATGGCGCACAGTCATTTCTGCGACTCTACTGCTGTTGGACCGCATGTTCATGCTGCGAGACGAACAATGATGTCAGTATCTCCTTACAGAGAATAGGACGAGACAATTTCTAACGTCTGAGTGCCAAGTCTCGTGAACCCTCTTGCGCTTCAACTTAGTTAGCCTCTTCTTTCGCTGAGATGTTCCATGTTAATCTCTGGCTTCCCCTTGATATCTTGACCGCATATGATGCTACAACCAGGGTTCTCCTACAATGCCCTAGCCAGCCTAGCTGCTTTCCGTGTGCACGTCTCGCCTGGTGGTAGTGCTCCCTTTCCTTCTCCTTCTAGACCAGGACCAAGAAGAATCTGTGGTCTTTGTTTACGGAGAATCGATGATGCGAACTTCGGGGAGGGCGATTCATGCGGGACGACTAGCAGTTCAAGTCTGTTATGAGTCTCAACCGGATGGCATTTCTAACAACACGAGTCAGGTCGATGCGCGCGCTAACAGCTCCTGCCAATTATCAGGATTTACGTCGTTGAAGCCCTGTAGAAGCATACGTACATACACGAGGATGCCGTCGAAACAAACAAACAAACGCGGTATGTTACAACAAAGTGGGCTCGGCACATCCTACAGCTTACTGTTAGGATCAGTTCTTGGCAAACAGTTATCCGTACAGTGACAGCCAAGCAATGGTCTAACCAAACCGAATTGTCAAGCCAGAGAGGCGAGATAGACCCTAACGGCGGTCGTTCTGAGCTCGGCATAGTACGTACATGGATGTAAGCCGCATCGAATTTCGCTCCACTGCCGATGGGGTTTTGTCGTACCGGCTATTGGCAACTCTGTCGCCATCAGACCATTCTTGACGCAGGGGTAATTTTGACGCTCAGTTCTTGAACTCCGATTTCAGGGAGCAGCCGCTGGCGGTCAAGAATTATAGACGGGTCAATTGGTAGATACTAAACTGAGGCGATTTAAATTAAGGAGTCTTTATCCGTATTCAACGCAACTTACACAGTAGCCGCTTGACAAGCTCTCTTTTCCTCTTGTACCGTGCTCCCGACTGGCCGATCTCCATATAAACTCGGCCTGCGAGCCACAACAACTCCGAGACGATCTTTCCCCGCCGTGGGGGCGCAGGGAACGAGGGCTTCTGTGGCATTCAGTCTCATATGCAACTTGATAGTCCAGAATAGACAGGCCACAACATGTATCGTACGTACGATATGTAAATGTGCACTATCGAAATGTCGTGGCCACGCCGATCGCACTTTATTGGTGGTCTCGACTCTTAGACGCGAGGGGCGAGTTGAACTTGAGTTTGTGTTTGTGTTTACACGCTGTGACTATAGATGAATCCGGCTTACTAGTGCGTGGGTGAAGCTGCTCGAGTTGACCAGAAAGCCATGCTCATAAAAAGACTATCAAATTGTAACTGCCATTCATTCCTAAGAACAAAAACTCGCCGATTTCTTCTACAAGCTATGTGAATCTCATAACCCCTCTGCTCACCAAGGTCGACAGCATACACCCTTGAGATGGATGTCTTGGCATTACTTGAAGACTGGTGTGACTTGTCCTAACCTTAAAAGAGGTTTCGTCATTCCGGTCTCATTATAGAATCGGCCAGACTCCTCTTTGAGAGCTGAGCGATCTCACCCAGAAAGCTATGCCAAGTCGTACAAGTGCGTATGGAGATCCCCTCATCTGCATGCAGACTTACAACTCGCAGGCTGCTCCACCACATCGCTTTTTTATTACTCTTGCAATTGTCCGACCTTGTCGTAAGCATATCATATGCATTATGGACAAACTCGGCTTTTCGAGCAGGAAATCATGCCATGGTCTGCATTTCAACCCAAAGGCAAGTTGGCTGCCCGCTCCCACTCTATCCTTGGGCAGCCCCTGCAGGAGCTCGCATAGGATCAATATTCCGGGCCTGGACCTAGTATGCTAAGTAATTCATGCACATGATTTTAAGCCAAAGCATGCAGCAAGCAATAGTTTTTCTGGGGATGGCCATATGCAAGTATGTGTTGTTTCATGCATAGTATACCAGATCCTTCCAAAACGCTTTGTGTATGATGTGATGTTGTGCTTTGTAAGTATACAAGACGCCGAGATCGTCGAAACTGTGACTCATAGCTGGCAAGATGGCAGACTCTCCCAGAGGAGTAATCCGCGCTGTAGTGAGTGTCGTTTTGAGGTTTTATGCAAAACCTAATTATACGAGACGTCTATATTATTGGATGAGTGTGAGACCTGTTTTGGGTAGATTGTCAACCCCTCATAACAGCTTGTTGGGGTTTCCTTTGCAACCAAGGTGAAGACAAGAAATGCTTCACATTTTTTAAACCTATGAAAAGATTCCTTCTTGGTTCTATGCTTGGTCATGCTAGACTTATATCTCACTTCGTTCGCTTTGTCTAGATTCTGGACATTGGTCATGTCAGAGGCAAATTCCTGCAAGTGATGTGATAAATTGTGTAAGTCGGACGAATTTGTGTCAATCATGGGTCAGTTGATTAATCAATACAACTCAGCTAGAGGGCCACCGTGAATCGATTTGTCCTGATTCAAATGCGATAAGAATTGTATACGTATGGCTGTGCCTCCTTGTGTTCCATGTATACATTTGCAAGTACGAAGCAATGGCAAAGTCGAGAAGTCTGGGGGTTTCTGACAGCCCAACACGAGCCTATCGACCCAGTCTATGTCTTTTGAAACATGTTTATCGTCATACATATAATTTGATACAGACATGGAAAGAAACAAGTATTGAAGTGAGTTGCAATGGAGTGGCCTTCTAATGTAACCAGATCTTCCTTTCAGCTATCGAATAGACAGTCTTGGCATAAAACATGGGAATAGCATGTGCAAATCGAGACGAGGATTTTGTGCTGTTAGCTCAATGACTTCAGTGATAGACGAAGTTCCTTCCACGTGATGTTTCGGTCAATGTCATCTAAGAGAAGTGGTTGGTAAGTCCCTGCGCCAATACGTATGAGGGAGTCTCAGTTAAGGACGGAGACTCATGCTCGTCCCGTCAATCTAAGCCTATGTGAGTCAACTAAGTTGGTACACAGGATGTTACTTATACCAAAAGAGATGGCATGTTTCAGCGATAATGATTCTTCACTGGGCAAAGAGCATGTGGACAAACGGACTACATGAATATCTCAATATCAATAGCGACTACTGGGTATATGAAAAGCAAATCCATCAAGGAACAAAAAACGCGCCGGCTAATCTCAAATGCTAAACAGACTTTTGGGGGATTTTTCTCAAGATGTACCAACAACTCACAACCATGATTATACAAGGAGGGAGGCATTATATGGAGACAAATGATAGCCCAACACGGCCGTGAAAGTACTGTGAGTATCAGCTCGAAGGGATGAAGACAGTCGTCATGATGAGCCTCATCGTAGAGCGAACACCGTCTCACGGGGCTTGTGACTGAGACGGACCCTCTCACGATACTCACAGTCCAAGAATGCGTCGTACACCATAGCATTCGTGCACATGCTCGAGGAACCCTTCTTGAGACCATAGGCGGGTCAGCAACGCGAGGAGTGGACGATATGGCCCAACATCCGCTGGGACAATTTGTGAGAGAGTGCGTGGAGGGAGTATGCCCTGCATATAATGGCTGTACGTAACGACGCATCCCTGACACAGGACGCCTTTTTCAATACCTGTATCTGAAAGGTACGGGAACCGAATGGAGGCCATGCCACCAAAGTCATCTTCCACTACTTCGGCCTTTCTGGGCAGCCTTGACAGATCACAACCGGGAGAGTCGAGCGAAGCTTCGTGAAAATGTCTGAAAATAGCGGCGTCTTTCATAGATACTTTGCCAGGGCGATATGTTGGCCTCAACTTGGCCAGCTCCTCATCTGAGCCGTGTATTTCCAGAGCAAGCTTCTTTGCTTGCTTGACACTGACAAGATGTTCCACCTGTTTATGCGCAAACTGAAACCTCAGACCAAAAGTACCAGGAACACTGTGCATGATGGGGACTCGCCCGAGGTCATCGTCTGTGAGACCAAAACACTGCTTTGCCATGGCTGGAGAAGTCATCCGGAGAGACTGATTCTCGTACAGACATTCGAAGCAAACCCTCTCACACGTGGGTAAAAAGAGAAACCCGCCAAATGCAAAGCACGATACACATTTGCTCTGCCGGAGGGTCAAGTGAAGCAGAGTAGCACGATGATGGCCCAGCAGATGAGTTTGACCCAAAGCGGCCAATGTCTCAGGAGCGTGCTGGAGCATCTCGCTGTAAACTGGCAGACTCTCTATGACATCTTTGCCAAGAATAGAAACCCTTGAAAGACAAGACAGGGACTGGAAATCAAGAAGGTCGAGGACGGAGAGCAGAAGCTCAGCTGGGAGAAGATCCAATTGGCCTAGAGATGAAGCATAGACCCTGGACTGGTTGGGGATGGACGTAATGGATGGGAGAGTCTGATTGGGTGCATGACGAATCATGCCCTTGAATTCAGACTCTTCGGTACGGATGAGTTGTTGGATGAAGTTGCTGCAGGACGTAGCCATGGCAATATATATGTATGGGTGGATGGATATAGGAGGAGTAGATAGTGTGTAGTAGTATAACAAGTAGTTTCTATGGAAGAATTGATGGACAATGGCACAAAGAAGAGAAGAGGAAGAAAAAGAAAAATTATAGAAGGGACACTAGTAGACGGAATGGATAACACTAAACTTATAGCTCATAAACAAGAAAGCGGTAAAATAGTTACACGAGTTATGGAGAGAAAGAAAAAGACCGAGGTTGTTGAGCAAATGCCCTTACTCAGCAGGATGAACCGCTTAGATTCAAGCATTTCAGACATGAAAAAAGCAATACTTGTTGTAGTGACCAGCTGGTGTCTTGGAAATGTATGTACGGCATTGTCGAACATGCATGGCCATGGGTTCCAGTCGATTAAGCGCGGGGGTATTTTAATGCTTGGGGGGACTCTGAGGTGACGTTTTGACGACCATATAGATAGCAGTCATGGATTTGCGAGAGTGTACTTTACGCTTAGTTTATTATTGTAGTAATAAGGTTTCATCTCATATCATTCACTCTATCGTTGTTCAACTTGATCAATGGCAAGACTCTGGTATTTGGTATTGCTAGGTTACATTGGTAGTATGATGGCTCTTGTGATGCCCATGTCCTTGCACCCATGATGGACGATACTGTATCGTGCATATGACAAGTCGGTCTTTGAGTTCCGGCTCTTTCTCCACCAAAAATGTCTTGAACTTGACTCAACTAGCAAGCGCCAGAGATCTTGTCTTATTATCTTACCGCAGATTTAGTCATTCTGGAATAGTAACTATCAATGTCTAGCAGAACTTCATTGGCCACGGTTGGTCTTGATCTCGACGAATTCCGGGCCGGCCCTTTGCAAGTATGTTCACGTTACTGTTGGGTGACATGACAGCTGGAAAGTCGGGAGATCATCCTGCACAACACAGCTCATGTGTGTGTTGTTTACAAGTTGATATGACTAAATTGAGAGACATGGCTATCAGTGGAACAGAGCAATTAGACTGTGTCAAGCCCATCATCGTTGAAGCTCAACTGATAGAGAGGTTGACAAGTTGAGTATCCGTAGTCATGATACACAACATGAACTGTTTTCCGTCCAATTTTCTCACTGCTAGGTCATTATGTTGTGCTCTGAATATCGATCAACTCCAAATAACAAGACACCGTGGTACACAAGACAAGTCTCTATCAACATCAAGTGGACAATCCCAATTACACCCATTCAAATGATCCTCCTTAGTGCCCCACTAGCCGCTCCCTTAGACTCTTAGCTCAGCTTTCTTTCCTTAGGTTGGGGGTTGTCGTCGGTTCGGACTCAAGAACCAGGCTCGGTCGAGGGCTCGGATATTCGAGACAACATTATTCTACTTCCGCCTATAGCGTCGGACATGGTTTTTTTTTCCGCCCTCGTACTCAACAATAAATTCGCATTTGATCTACATTCGCTTGCCTCACTTTATTTGTGTGAATTTGTTGAAGCACTCGTAAATGCGCAAATAATCACATTCTGCTATAACACTTCACAGTAGTGGGAAACTGAGCCGTCTGAAACCGAAGCTCTTGCACCCACTAACTAGTTAAACTAGCGGAGATATCGCAGATGTTCAATCTTTAATGGACGTTGTGAGCTTTGCTGGTCCACTGTCCATGTCAGTACTGTAGGACACGGATACTTGTCTCCGCTGTGTAGCCAAGTCACATCAATACTTTTCTGGTTTCGGTACTTGGGGCCATGTCTATGCTTTCAACAACAAAAAACCTGGCCTTATTGGCTTCTAGAATGATGTGCTAAAAAGAATTTTCTGTTGTGTCTTCGGTCCGATATTGATGGCGTGTAACGGTTGGACAGCAGGTTTGTGCGAGCTATTTGGACTTGCTGGCAACTGTTGGTCTTGTTGGAAGACGGCTGGAACATGTCAGGTCTCGTTTGAGCTTGTGGACTGACTATCTGATCCGATCCCTTAGATCTGATCGCCCCAGTTTACGAAGCTCTCATACCACTAGGGTAATCAACAGATGTTTCACAGAAACCTTATCGCGTGTTACTATTGTGATGTATTAGTTAGTGTCTTGATCTCATGTTTCTTGACCAGTTCTATAAGAATATTCACGATAGTCATGGTGGACAGCTGAAGATGGAGGTCCTGTTGCTCAACAAAGCAGGGCATAGTCTTGGTTTATTGATACGAATACATGTGCTTGGTGAAAAGATTCTTCAGATTGAGAAAGAGAGTTTTATCGTGAGGTTCTCCACTAACTTGTTTTAAATAATTAAGAGACAAAAAGTTTGTGATTGATTGATTCAAGGCTCCTTTTTCGGTGTCTCATTAAAAGGTATCAGTGAAATCTTGGTGACCGAGGTCGTAGAAAAAGCCAAGAGTGTAGTCCAAAAATCGCGATACCCTCAGAAACGTAGCCAGCATGAGTAAAAGCGAAGAAAATGTTGTACTTTTCATTCGTTTTAATACCTATCTCAAGACTTCTCATGAGATTCAATGTTTATGATCAATGTCTACTCACTTCTTTGTGATAAACTTCGCATGCTCTCATCTCAACTGCGTCTGGTTGCGATTCTCACGACGTACAGGGTAAGAACAGTCGTTGGCGTTTTAGCGAGTGAGTAAGTCAGTGAGTGAAAAACGATAGCCTCAATCTATTATATCAATATGAGTATACTAGAAATAAGTTCTTTTACTAGGAACTTATAACTCGAAGAGATAATATTTAATGGGCTTTCTATCCTGTCATTGTGTTTCGCAAACTGACTACACTTGTTGGAAGGCTTGCGTCCAACTTGCGTGACTAGGCTGTCATGATGCCTGTCTTGTAACACTATAAGCTCACAGCAAAGCCATTTTTAGATCAAAGCGTCGAACAATACAATCACTTTCCTACAGATTTATTAGCAGAAGAATGAAGCAAACAACTATGGAATGAGATTGTTGGTGCTTGGTGACTGACAAAGAGAATTACCCCGCCAAGTGCATATCCCCATTGGGCACATCAGCGAAAACGTCCACTTTGACAGGCAATATAGTGGGGTGAGATGAGATGCGAAATGGCCATGGCTTAAAGAACAATATCAACCGAAATATCAATTGTTATCAAGTCCAATACAACACCCGTTAAGAGAAAGAAAAGGGGACTTTCCTTCATATAATTCGGCTGCGTGATGAGAGGTCGTTCTCGTCTTACTCGTCCTCGTCCTCGTGTTTTGTTTCCGCACAGCAACACCAGCAACATCGCAACCACCAAGCCTAAACCAAAACCCAACACCAGGATGACTTCAGTACAGAAACAGCCACAGCCAGGGGTGCACATGGAACACAACATCCCTCAACTCTTCACCACCGATCCTCCCATTTACGACGACCTACCCACAGAGTCGTCACGCCTGCAGGACGAAACCATAAACGAAGTCTTACCCTACCTCAACGGTACGGAGCACAAACAATGCAACTCTCACGGCCTGCCTCATCTGGATCGTCGTCGTCATGTAAACTTCCTGCACAAGCAGCTGGGCAAGTTGCCCGCCGCCTTTACCTCTGCTGATCCCAGCCGGCCCTGGTTCTTCTACTGGTGTCTCTCTGCCCTGGTTCTTCTGGGAGAGGACGTCGAGCCGTACCGGGAGAGACTCGTTGATACCGTTCGCCCTATGCAGAATGCCGATGGAGGATTCGCTGGCGGCTTCGGCCATACCTCGCATCTCGCCACCTCCTATGCAACCGTCCTGTCGCTGGCTCTAGTCGGCGGTGAGGACGCCTACGAATGTATTGACCGACGAGCCATGTGGAGATGGCTATGCTCACTCAAGCAGCCCGATGGAGGGTTCCAGATGGCCCTGGGCGGCGAGGAGGATGTCAGGTATGTGCATACTGTACCACTTCACTGCGTTGCGCCATGCATTCGCTTCCACAATGCCACCGCGGCGATCAAGGCCCGTACCCCGATCGCCATCATGTCGTGAGCCATGAAGAGACTCAGCTAGCACCATTCCCTTCGTATCAATCTGCAGACTGACAGCATTACAGGGGTGCCTACTGTGCGGCCGTCATCATATCGTTGCTCAACCTCCCTCTTGAGCTATCACAGGATTCTCCCGCACGATCTGCTGGCCACACTGGTCTGTTCGCAGGACTGGCAAACTACGTACACAGATGTAAGTGATGCATGAAGCCCTTGATATCTGTGGCCCCTCTCTGATTGTCCACCATGAAAAGGCCAAACGCACGAGGGCGGCGTGTCGGCCAAGCCGGGCATCGAAGCACACGGTGCATATGCCTTTTGCGCTCTCGGATGCCTTTCGATTATTGATTCTCCACATCGAGCCATCCCACGGTATGTCCATCTATCCTTTCTCTATCCAGTTAAATCTTGACATGAAAGCGGTGCATGCTAACACAGTTCTGATCGACCGGGCTCTGTAGACATCTCAATGTACCATTGCTCATCTCGTGGTTATCATCTCGTCAGTACGCCCCCGAGGGTGGTTTCTCGGGTCGCACAAATAAGCTAGTCGATGGTTGTTACAGTCACTGGGTCGGAGGATGCTGGCCTCTCATCGAGGCCGCTCTTAACGGACCCGGGTCGGGACCTGAAGATGCAGAGGCCAGTTCAGGTGGCCGCTCGCTACCTGTGGCCCAGAGTAGCCTCTTCAGTCGTGAAGGTTTGATCCGATACATTCTTTGTTGCTGTCAAGACCTGTCCAAGCGGGGCGGGCTGAGGGACAAGCCAAGCAAGTATGTAACTCCATGGTCCTGCATACAGAATTTTCAATGAGCGCTAACTAAAGTTCAACAACAATCAGGTACTCGGATGCATATCACACCTGCTACGTCCTCTCTGGATTGAGCTCAGCGCAGCACAGGTGGACCTTGGACACTGCTCGTTCTCACGAGGCGGACGTGAAGGGGGATTCCTGGTCTGTAACACCTTACATGGATGGTGAACAGATCTTTGACGAGGAGGATCGCGTTGCCACTGTGCATCCAGTCTATGTTATTCCACAGCATAAAGTGGAGGGCATGCAGAATTACTTTTCGTCCAAGCAAGGATTTTAGATTAAGTAGCATTTGTGTAGCGTCAGGTGGAGGCTTGGGAGACAGACATGAGACACGACATATGATGTACTACGATGCAGCAGAGACTGGTCGTTTTCCGTGGCCCAGCAGGTGTACACACATTCTGACATGTAATCAAACCAGACAAGGGCGTACATGTCAAGGCCTTGGTGCATCTGTTTGCGGCGTACATAGATCTGCCTTTTCAATGACCATTCATACTTGAAATATCATATCTCAATGGGAAAAGCACGACATGGCACCTGCGTTGTCGAGGTATGGCAAACTGTGCTGCTCATCCATTTCGGTTCCGAGATACAGTACCAACAAACATCCATGAAATCCACCGCAGTGCATGCATGCATGAATCAGACAGTGGGCGCGGGGGAGTTCAGCTTGCAAATTACAGCTGGTTTCGATGGTGTTATACTGTGTCGTCAATGACAGCAAAAACGTATACCGCCTCAGTGAGAAAGCAATACAGAAATCCGAGAACTGTTCCAATACCGGGGATAAGAACCATCGTGTTTGAGTATCAAAAAGGGTTAGACACGCACTTGCTCATGTTCTATGCCCAATACATTTTCCTAGTTCAGGTAATAGCCTGAGTAATCAGTTGGCAATGTATATGAGGCTCAAACCATTATATGTAGTAGCTTTTGGAGTTTCAGTGATTTATCCCAGCCCAAGAGACTTTGAAGTCTGGACGTGTAAGATGGATTGACGCTTCTGTTGTGGGACGGACATCTTGATTGTTGTGAAACTGCCAATTAAGGATTGGCAGTAGGGAAGTGGAAGAATCCCGAGAGAAAAGTAAGTAATAGGTACTAGGAGCCGTAAAGATATTGGTAGAAGAAGTTCCGTATATCTCCAAGTATTGTGGTATACCGCAGCCATAGACTTTAGTAGGAGAAATACTATGTAACTTCTTCACTCATGAATTGCCCAATCACCAGGATAGCGTGGAGACAAGGAAACAGGGTCCCTTTAACGGTCGAGGGCGGGCATATAAGACAACCCCACGATCATGTCTCAGTTTTAACGTGCTGTTGACCGCAAGTGGTCGTTTTGACTTGGCCGGGACGCATTCGGTAGGCCAGTTCCACAAAATTCTAGTGGTACCGTGTATGTGTATACTTTGTCCCATTGCAGTGATTTGCCATAATTCTGTCTGGTATCGGATGAAGGGGCCCAAGCACTTGGATCGACTGACAGGGTATAAGCGAGTCCGGACCCTGTTTAAATTATCTTGATATGTAATGCCGAACAAGAGGTGCAACTATATACACAATACTAAATAGGTATCTTGTTTGTGTACCACTAAGAAAGGAGCATGGATCTGTGGTACACAGAAGTTCTTGACCCTGGATATTGCTGATAACAGCAATTGTTACTTCCTGGATCCCCGTCAGACGGGGGTTCCCGTAGGCCGTGATTTCTGTCCCTCAAACCGACCTGGATCTTGGCCTAGCCGCCATAAGCCACCATGTTCTGATGACGGAAGCTGCAGATGTTTGAGTGAACTTGATCTACCATGGCAAAAGTCACCGAATCAACTTTATTATGCTCAACATGGGTGGTTCGTGAACCCTAGGCCAATCATTGTCACTTGCCTAGTAACTTGAGTACGACGAGACGGGACATTGCCCTTATGGCAACCCGCTGCTTCTTGTCGTCATTGTCTATTATCACCGGCACTTCAATTATGTGACCGTCGCCCCGCCTATGGCCCATATTGATTCTTAGGAGGGATTAGAGGGTGCCGAGTGACAAAAAGAAAATCTAATCCGCCAAATAGGTGGAACTCGCTAGGTGCAGACGTAGTCTAGGTTTTGAAGCCAACCGCCCTCAAGTTTTCTGTCGCGGAGTTTCCTCCATACTATGTAGTGGTAGTATTGTGCCAGTGACGGTATCTTGAATCAAGGACCGGGGCCGCAGTAACAAAGGTTGCAGGACTTGCTTATTGCCGGCCCTCTTGGCTGGGTAACCGCCGTCTACCTGATGCAACGACTTGCTTCTGCACGCATCACAGCAGGCGATACGCTCGGAGTGGCCAGACGCAAGAAAGGGTCAATAAGCTCTTTTCTTGCCGCCGGCGTTGGAATTGCCGTTTCAAATCGACGCGAAGCATAAATTTGGGTCCGAGTTCAGAAAAGGAAAAAAAATAAAAAATCATCCCCATCGGTCAATTTCCCATTCGGTGGTCAGCATATTGGCATGTGTTGGTTGATGTTTGTCATGGGGCTGTCTAGAATTGGCACGTCAGAGCGGGCTAGTGGCATCCTAGATAGAATTCTGGAAGAGTTCCAATTGTCGAATCGCTGTTCGGTGTTGAAAAGCTCAAGCTCCGTCATGGCTTCGTTGAAGGGGGGATACCCTTGTTCCTCCACAAAACCCACAAAAGCCCACAATCTTTTGGACAAGGTTGGATTCAACAACACCCTTGTCGCGACTCGCAGCTCGATATCAGTTCTGCAGACGCTTGGCGAATTGTTTGTTTTCAAAGCTCTTTGATCATCGCTAGCTTGAACCTATCTAGTCGAGTCAAGCAACAATAATACCAAAGGGCAGGGTCGCACAGCAGGCAGACAGAACAGAACAGAACAGGCAGATGACATGCCTGGACCTCGGCAATCAAGATTCTGTACAATTCCGTATGCAAAGAGGTGACACTTTTGCTGATGATATTTGTAAATCGACATGGAGGGAGCATAAATCGGCCACCTCACCTCACCTCACCTTGCTTCACGCCTCACGCAGAGAAAGGCGAGGTAAGACGCTGAATGAGGTATGAGAGGTACTTGCCGTTGACAAGCCCGCCGGCAGTTGTGTCCCACTATTGCAAGTTACTGCAATGTTATTGTTGTTGATGTTGTTTTTTCTTATTTGATTCAAAAGCATTGCCAACACATCTTTGCATGAGGTTAGTAGGGGCTGACCTGACCCTAAAAGCTGCCTGCACCTACCTGCCTTACCTTGCCTTAGTCGTTGCCTCGACCTTTCTTTCTATTGGGGTTCCTCCTGCTATCCATTTTTATAAACCACCCCTCATGGTGTTTGGCTAGACAGGCAGGTCAAATCCATAGCTTACCTTAGTACTTTAGTACTTTCCATTAGGCAAGGACAGCGTTCCGACGTCAAGGTGCCTTCCCCTCCTCGAGATGGACCTCTCTGGGTAGTCCGTATCTCGGAAGGTACCGTGAAGGTACTAGGCATGTGCTAATCCAAGCCCAAATCTGGTTTCTGCCTCTAGCATTTTGCTTAAAACACCAACGACAAAGAGACTCCTCTTGTCATACAATCTCTCGAATGCCATAGCAAGGTATCCTGCATTCTCGAACCACAAGATCCATGCTGTACACACCATCTCACTGGATGTACATACAAGGCCTGACCCCATATTTATTACTGAGACATTCAAGCAGGAGTTGATGCGCATCTTCCAATCAACCAGGCGGCTTTCACCGTTCTCGTCATTCGAGCCATGGTATTAAAGACTCACTCGCTTTTGCTGCGTTGCTGGGGACAGCCCTAACGGCGCCCACACCCACGTCTGTGGATGCATGGCGCAGGGCATGGGCAGGGATGGGAGAGCAGTACTGTACTGTACCTGTCTGTTCTCTATTGCTCAAAAGGACAGCCACTGACTATCCTGTTCATGCACGTCGCGCGCTGCTTCACCGACCCTTTCTTTGGGTCCTGGTCCTGGTCCTGGACAGTGGGATGTAAACTTCATCAGTGTGGGCAATCTTCGCCTGGGGGTCCGGATGCCATCACCGTTGAGCCATGCTCATCTTTCAGGGCGACGACCGCCCCGCAAACATTAGTTGTTGATCTTATGGCCAGCCACCCGACAAAGAGATTCTATATCGTGGCAGAAACCGTATCAGAAAACCTAATGGCGCTAGATTTCTAGATTTAGTTTGTCATCGTATATGTTCAAGATGCTATTCCCAGCACAGGGGCTCATACCACAATCTCGTAATCCCAGTATCAAGCGCCCATTCGTCTTTGGGTCAGAGCGTTTGGACGTTTGCTACAATCTCTCCAGGCGACCTGCTTCACGATTTGCTTATTCTGCGTACGGATTTCCCATGGTTCTAACCGCCACATGAAGTTGAGAACGTGTCCCGCTCTCACTGAGTCGTTGTCACTCGGCCCCAGTACGACACTCTAGTCTTCAAACTAGGCCGCTCAATACGGCCGCCCATTTCGCGCGCGACTGTCAAGGAACAAAACATACCTAGCATATGTCAATCCTAACCCTGAGAATTTTCGCTTCCAATTTGCTGCGGTAACGATAGGCAACTTAGACAGTCCTGCAGCACCTCCGGCCACCGGGGCTCTCGGCGCTGAGGGAAAAAGAGGAGGGGTTCAAGGTGGACTGCCCCTCGCTGCACCTCATCGTCCAGCCTCGGAGCAGTACTGCGTAAACACAACACGGTACCGGTGCAGTACTTTTGGAAGTTTGGCTGCTGTGCATTAGTGGCCGCCAAAGCAGAGATCTCGGATGTCAAGATATGTGGTGGTGAGCCAGGATCGCATCCAAGACATTGTCCTGGATGTTCTGATATTGTATAAGCTGCTTTTGCGGCTGTAGACCATTTTGCCTCTCATCGACATTTCGGTCTTTGAGAAACGGATTGCCCTACCCGCCTTGGACCGCTGCGGTGATCTCCTGTTCGCCACTTGAGTTGAAGCTAAAGCAAGTTGAAATTATTGCCATGTAGCAATGCATCTTCAATCGCGCGTCTGCATGAGCTTCAGAAACGGGGCCTTCACTGGCCCCGTCGCCCCCCATTCCAAACCATGCCATCATGCCCTCATGTACTCGGCCGGATACAATACAATGACCCTGGCCATGGAGTATGTACCATTGGTCTCTAGATGTTGTTCCGAGGGGAAGTGGGCAAGCGAAAGCATTCAACCATACAAAGTTTGAACTAGAGGCCATAGCCGAGACCATCAAAGAAGAACGGTGACGGCAAAGGAGAGCCATAAAAACAACAAAAAACAACAAAAATAAAACGAAGGAGAATTTTTTCTTTAAAATAAATTAACCCGCAATTGAGGATCCAGCTGCAGAGCAATGACTGAGAGTAAAAATGGGAACTTACTAGGTTCTTTGGCGGTACGCCAGTGGCCGAAGGCGTTAACTTTGAGACTTATCAGAGAGATCGCCTGCTTGCTGCATCCTCCATGTGTCGCGGTGGAGTGGTCTAGTCGCCAGCGGTTTTGATCAACTGGCAACCAGGTAGGCCAGCACAGCAAGATGGGTCACACTCTTTTTGAGAGCCGCATCGTTGCTTGCATCTACCTCCATTCGCGCGTCTTTCTTTGTCTCGAGACACCCCCGGTCCCCACGCTAACGGGTTGTCTGGAATAAAGGCACACACGTCTCGTCGTGCCATCGGCTCAAATCGTCTGCAGTAGATGGATGTACGCATTGTCAGTACCCAAGTAGGTAGGTATTACTCAAGACGGATATCTCGACAAAGCTAAGGGCGTCCTTCCTTTTCTTCCGGTGCTTTTCCTCAAGCGTATCTATTCTTGCATCGACCTCTTCATCCTGTCTCAACTCTTGCAATCCACCTTGCACGCCAACCGTCTAGGCTTTCTTCAGCTTCAGATACAACACCGGCCGAACAAATTTGACAGGACCCCTCCAAATCTTGACAATTCCCCCAAGACTCGCAGGGCTTGTTTCAGTTTCGATTTGGTTCCTGACATCTCGCTGCCTCCACATCCTCTACCCGCTGCAACGCTCGATCCTAGAGTTCGTCTTCGGAGCTAAACCCTGTCTTCGGCATCAGTCTTCTCTTTTGGATCTAGACAAGCGTTTATTTTGGGCACGTTTCCTCCATTGATATTCGTTCTTTATATCGACTTCCCCTCTCATGCCCTTGATCCTCTCCACTATCTTTGCCGCCCCAGAGAAGCTTTTATAAACTTCGATTTCCACCTTTTTGTTTACTCAGTCGCCATCACATCTGCTTCCAGATCTTCCGCTTCTGCACATCAAGTGAGCGCCACCAGCATCAACATCACAATGGGCGGCTTCTATATGCAGTACCTCGAGAGTAAGTCTACCACGTTCTGAGCTGTATCATCATTTTTTGAGACGTAATTCCGTCCATGGCGTCGGCAATTGCACATGGGCATGTTATGTGATGGTCAAAAAAAAGATTGTGTACGGGGTAGACCCGAGTGCCCACCCCGCATGAAGTAATGAACAACCTTTGTTCTTACTGTTGTGCGACCTGGCTTGAAGTGCAAGCCTGCACCATTGGCACAACTGAGACCAGATAGCAGAACCTCGTTGAAACACAGGTTGTGGTTATCTAGTAGTCAGTTCTCGACATGAGTGCAGGCATCATGTACACCCTTGGGTTTAGATGGATTGTGGGGACTTCTCAGGACATCAACTTACACCGATTATCAAGACCAGGACCTTTTGCTAACAAAAATGTGCACAGGCCTCTGCCGGCGTCGAGGATGGACAGACCCCATGTACGAGTGTTACCGAGACCACAACGGCTACACTTGCCTGGTCCTTGTCAATGGCCGTGAATATCAGACAGATCTCGCATACGAATCCGATGTTTTGGCCCAAGAGAACGCTGCCATGCGTGCTTTCATGGTATGCCGCAACTTCTCTGTCAACGGAGGCATGCTAGCACGTAATGGCATTGTCCAAGGCCTTCCAGCCCAGGAAACAGCACGCCGCCGCAAGAGCCGCCACACGTCTTCTCGGGACAGCGACCGCCACAGCAGGCGATCGGGACACCACTCCAGTAGTAGCTCAACTGCCTCATTCGACTAGAGAATGCCACGATGCGGCTGTTAACGGTGATTCGAATCAACCGATGCTTCACGGTTGGGCCTATATCAGCTCACGCGGGAACATATCGATGAAACATGAGGGATAGCCACACACAAGACGACTTACAAGCGGTTGAAATGCTTCACAGCAATCCCAAGGGATATACCCGAACCGAACTCCTTTGGCAACCCCTTTCTCACACGAGACTCAGGGAAGGATCACCACTTATTTTTTTTTTTGCTCGATTTTTATTACATTTCATCGTCCTTTTTCTTTTTTGTTTTGTTTCCAACCGATCATTTTGAACTGGATTGACGGCGATATATGCCCTGATATATCTTTGACCGTTTCCGACGACTCATGACGACACGATACAATTTTAGATGGGATCTCACTTTTCTATGGCCATTTCCTTTAACAATTTCATTCTATTTGACGGCTTGTTGTGCCTTGCGACAGAAGGAACCAATCCATACAAGGAGGCCGACTTACGATGGGTACTCCTTTGCTCGTCCTGATGACTTCTTGAACGTTTACCACACCCGGGATGACTTGTTTGTATCAAATCGATCTGAAAGGACAACATGTTGCAACGAGGGACCTCTGATGACAATAAGCAAGTCATTCTGGGGAGTCCTTGAAGTCAAAAAAACAAAAGTCACAAAACGGATGGGAAAATTTGAAAAGAGAAAGGACGCCTACGAACGAAGGAAATTTGAAACGAATGATAGTATCGTCCACAAAAGGCATTTATCGTGCAGAAACCATGCAAGGACGGATTTGACACATGTTGAACGACGATTTGACGAACCATGACAAAAAGAAGAAAAAAGCACATTACCCAAGGACTTTTTTTTCTCTTTTTTATTTTTTTTTTATTTTTATTTTTTTTTAGCATTTGACACCTGTTTAGCGAAAGCTGGGGGTTTCTCAGCACATTTTATAATGATTCTGACAAAAAGTTAGAATCTTGTTTTGAAGGAGAAAAAAACATGAGCATGGCAGGAGCTAGCGTTGACATTTACAATACGAGTAAAGATGAGAAGGATCATGAGAATGAAACGATTGACGAGGATGAGCATGGACTTTGGAGGAACTCGATGATAAGGCACTTTAACGACCATAATGATCATGACTTTTTCCATCTCTCTACCGGACACTGTTCAAAAATCACCCCGCGTTCCAATATTGTGATGTATCTGACCTTGACTTGATGATATTCCTCTTACCAAGTCTCAGCACCGGAAGGTTCCCGTTCTTCAACTATGGGAGTGTTTGCTAGGTTGGCAATGCCGGGTGATGAAGACTCGGGTAGATCTATTGATATGCTTGTGTGCGTACTACACTCGAGTTTACAACACAAACACTCGCCGCCGAGGATGTATATCTCGATGACAATTTGGTGGTTGGTACAACTTTAAGCAAAATATGCCTTCGGCTGTATCTCGCTGACAATGATCGGGATTGGCGTGCATGTGTTGGACGACAGTTTGTTCATGCCACCTTGGACCAACTCTTGAGTTATTTGTCCTCATTCACCCTAAACCTTGGACGTTGAGTTTGTTGACATGTCGTAAGTTGTTGAGGGGAGCATAAAGAAGCATAGTAAGAGGGGTGAGCTGTGACAAGATGTAACAAACCAACACACTTTTGCATATTGGAATGTAGTAACACCACCAACTGTCAGCTGCTGACATGATGGAAACAACACACCAACTCCAAACTCTAACGTTGCACATTTAAGCTTTGGTGATTGCCTTTGCCAAGATGCCAACTGTGCGATGACATTAAGTGTTGAACATTTCACAGAACAACAGTCTGAGTGAGCAATTGATTGGAGCTCAAGGATGTGACATGAGTTCTTTGTATCTACCAATCAGCTTCACTGTCTCTACATGAAACATTTCGAAATCGAAGAGAGCAAGTTTGACAGAGTTTGGGTTTGAAGCTTGGTAGTTACGTGTTGGGGTCACGAGATGGTGATTGACAGGTCAATCGGAGGAGGGGTTCTCACACTAACAACTTAGTTAGCAGACGTGTCAGATGGAGACACGGGAGAGGCTGAGAAATGGATCGTCTCGATTATGAAGTCATATGGGGCGAGTTGTGGAACGGTTTTATGGTTGCTGTACGAAGCAATGGCTCATGAGAGTCGAGTTGAGATAGAGACACAGACAGTCATGAGGATGATGTTGTATGAAACGTCCATGCGGTTGAGAAGAGCAAGACTAATGTAGAAATGCCCGTTACCAATACGAGGGACTCTCGTAAATGAGTTGCAGGGTCCTTGACAGGGGTTATATAAATGAACGTCAGCTTGTGAGTGGCTTGTGTGACCACCTCCTTAATGCTTGGAATTAGACTTGGACTTGAAGGGAATGGTGGTGCTATTGTTGTCATTTTAGGTCTATTTTCTAACGGTTTTATTAACTATTCGAGTGAAGAAAGGAGGCAATGAAGAGATGCTGAGTCTTGATTGAAAGTCGGATGTTTTCATGCCTTGTAAATAGTATGTCAATGCTTGTCTGTGGCTGGTAAGTAACGTACTGAACTAAACCAATGCTAATTTCCAGTATCGATAGACTTTTAGACAGAAGAAACATGCAACTTCCCAAACCAAGCGATGAAATGTTTTCCACCTCAGCTGAAACAATGCCAGATATTGATAAAATTCTAGAAGAGTAAGAGTACATTAGTAGTATACGGAGTATCCGGACGGCACGGATAGTCGAGACGGAAACAGCCTTTTTCTCCTCCAACAGGGGGTTCAATATAATTTCGCCAGGGAACGGGAAATGGTCGAGCCACAATGACCCCGCTGGACATGGGACTTTTTTGATTGGAGTGAGATGGGAGCAAGAAGCCCCCTTTCTCTTACAAGGACCTCGTGTCACGGATCGTTGATTTGTGTGGACCCGTAACTACTAAACATGAGGAAATAAATAGTCTGAGAGGCGCAGAGTACTAGACAGATTGGCTGGTTACCCTAGGTAGGTATTGACTGCAGGTCATGATGGGTTAGTAGGTATGGATGGTATTCCTTGTTCCGAGGATAGAGTATTGCAAACGTGCTTCCTCTGGCTGATCAATTGGCTGAAACATCACGCAACTATAAAAACTGTTAAGTCCCGAATTAGGTTTAGAAATACCTCGAAACGAAGCAACTTTGACAAAGAGATCTTCATCGTGATTAAGCCTGGACCTAAAAAAGACCCTGGCTGGTAATGGCTGGCACTGGCTGACCACTGTCAACTCATGCTAGACCCCCCCTGGATCTCGTTCTCCACTTTCCCATCCCATCCCATCTCATTCTCGTCAGCCTGCTTCTGCTTCTGTTGTTTCTATGGCTGAATCTACCCACGTTGGCCTTTTTTAGACATCCCCACTTGCATTGCATTGCTCTCCTGAGTTCAAAGTTGGCCTTCTTATTCTTCCTCCTCCCCTTTCCTCTCCGCCTCTGACTTTTTGACTTTGACCTTGACTCTCATCCAACTTTGAAATCTCTCGAGATACCCCAATACCCTCTAACTTTTTTACCTACCTATTCTAATTTAATCCTGTCGAGGTTTCTTCCTTCTTTTCAGGACCTCGCTGCTGTCACTCTCTGTTCTTCACATTCGCTGTTCTGCTAGCTACTCTTACCACCTTTGCTCTTAGCACTTTCAGCTTAGCTTCTCAATACCGCAATCATGAAGGGTATGTTCTTCCAAACCATTATCTCTCATTCTCCGCAAGGTAGCTAACAATGCGCAGGACTTATTCTCGTCGGTGGCTACGGCACCCGTCTTCGCCCTCTCGTACGTTACCCCGCGGAAGCTCGCGACACCATCGCGCGAACCTCCAATATTATTCTTGGTTTTTCATTTAACTGACTGTCTGCGCCCTTGTACAGACCTTGAGTGTTCCCAAGCCCCTCGTCGAGTTTGCCAACAAGCCCATGATTGTGCACCAGATTGAGGCGCTGGTCGCAGCTGGTGTTACTGATATCGTCCTCGCTGTCAACTACCGACCTGAGGTCATGGAGAAGTTCCTAGCAGAGGTAAGAAGATTCACCGCACTCACATAGCACATATTCTTACCTTGACTTGCTGTAGTACGAGGAAAAGTTTGGCATCAACATCGAATTCTCCGTCGAGACTGAACCCCTCGACACCGCCGGACCCCTGAAGCTTGCTGAGCGTATTCTCGCCAAGGACGACTCTCCCTTCTTCGTCCTCAACTCCGACGTTATCTGCGACTTCCCCTTCGAGGATCTCCTGGCCTTCCACAAGAGCCACGGTAACGAGGGTACCATTGTCGTTACCAAGGTCGAGGAGCCCTCCAAGTACGGTGTCGTTGTCCACCAGCCTGGACACCGCTCTCTGATTGACCGATTCGTTGAGAAGCCCGTCGAGTTCGTTGGCAACCGTATCAACGCTGGTCTCTACATCTTCAACACCTCCATCCTCGACCGCATTGAGCTTCGCCCAACTTCGATCGAGAAGGAGACATTCCCCGCCATGGTCAAGGACAATCAGCTCCACTCTTTCGACCTTGAGGGTTTCTGGATGGATGTCGGTCAGCCCAAGGATTTCCTCAGCGGTACCTGCTTGTACCTTTCTTCCCTCACAAAGAAGGGCAGCAAGGAGCTCACCTCTCCCAGCGAGCCTTTCGTCCACGGCGGAAACGTCCTGATCGACCCCTCAGCCAAGATTGGCAAGAACTGCAGAATTGGACCCAATGTCACCATTGGCCCCAACGTCGTCATCGGTGACGGTGTCCGTCTGCAGCGATGTGTCCTGCTCAAGGGCTCCAAGGTCAAGGACCACGCCTGGGTTAAGTCCACCATTGTTGGCTGGAACAGCACCATTGGTCGATGGGCTCGCCTCGAGAACGTGACAGTTCTTGGTGACGATGTCACCGTCGGCGACGAGATCTACGTCAACGGTGGCAGCGTCCTCCCCCACAAGTCTATCAAGGCCAACGTTGACATTCCTGCCATCATCATGTAAGGAACGTTTCTCTTCACGATTTTACGTTCACGTTCTACTGCAAGTCTGTTGGAGGACACACCAGCAGGCTTTCCAATCTACACTATAATCTCTCACGCGACATGGACGAGGAAAAAGGAAATCGAACAAAATTCACCACTCTGGGATGGTGTGCTGGCCACCTTTCTTTATACCAAGGCGGCCTGGCGGGAAAGGATTTAAAGAGCCTGTCGCGCCATCTATCTTAATACTTTTGTGCAGTTGTCTCATGCCCTATTATGCGTGTTTATCAGGCGTCAAGGTCGATATTTACAGGAGGCAGGTAGGCGAGCAAGCCATGGAAGGACAAGACAAGAACGGACAGTTGGGCAAGCAGGGTTATGGCAGCGATCTGAGGAAGCCGTGTACAATGAATGCTTTTGTTACCAGTTATTGAATTAAAGAAGGTGGTGCGATACCATTTGAAACTTTATTTATCTCTTCGGTTGCTTGTGATCGTCTATGTGTTGTCTGTTGTCCTTGTTCTATCATCAGCATACACGTCGCCTTAAACCGAGTTTCCCAACCACTTATCAAACTTTACGTTCCATTGTGCCGTGGGGAAGTTCTAATACGCCCTTCGGGCTTGGTATGAAGCTTAATAGGTCTTGAATCCTAATATCGCTTGGCTAAACTCTCAAGCCTTCAACCTGGATAGTACTTTGAAGTCTTCTTGTAAGTCGTCAGCCTTGTATGATTGGCTACAGACCGAAGTGGCGTGAGTTGCCCTCGGTGAGGAACCCCTAGACCTTGTCAAAGCTGGGGACCCTGAGCTCGGGTAAGCCAAGCGATAGCCAAGGAGATCGTGGGGACGGTGATGCAATTCTTTGAATGGGACCAGTATCGATATAAGCGACTGTGGACTAAGTGGTCTGGTCAAGATACATGGCATGGAAGTTTGACATGAGCGAACTCTGTAACGTTATATAGTGTCCCAACAAGGCAATAAGTTCAGCCTTATTTGCGATCTACATTGCTTGGAATGACATGTCATTGGCCTGGAAGTTGGTCTGTTTGGTTGGGTCACAGTAAGTTCCTATGCCACAGCAGAGATGTTGGATGAGGCTTCACGCCTCTAAGCCAACCGTGTCATAGCGCTGGTATTCTCGACGCCTCGACACCGGGTAGCTAGTCTGAAGGATCGTGCCATCGAGATGGATCCGTAAGAGGCTTGAAATATAAGGCCAGTAGTATTTGAGCCTCATACATACCAGGCTTAAGGTAAAAATGTAGAAATAGCGGTGTCGTATGGGTCAACAAGGGATCAAATGTATCTGCAATGATAGGTCTTTCGGTAGTATCAATGGAACCTTCCCCGGCATGCCTACTTTCTTCGTAGACCTGAGCAACTTTTTCTCTTTTCCAGTGTTGCACGAGCAGCCAGGGATATCATCTCAAAAACAAGGAAAGAAGCGTACCGCGATTTTTTAATCAACCCTGACAGAATGACCAGGGACTGGTGAGACGTAAAATCGACGTATGTATTCCGCACCCCGCCATTCAGATCAACCTCGTCAACTTGTTACGCTCCTACAGCAAATCGGCACAGATTGTGAATACTTCTCGGATGATTGCGGAAATTCAAAAACAAACCACGGAAACAATTAGAAAGAGGCAGATCGATCATCGTCCTTCGCAACGTGTCCCTGGGTCTCTGAGGCTCAAGCCACGAACCGCTTCGCTGGAGTCAAATCCACCAGTTACGTTACACCAATTCAGCTCAACTTAGAAACACGCGACACGCCCAGATCAGCCAACCGCCCAAGTTCACCCAGTGAATCTCAATCTCGCATGATACCTCGGAACGGTCGTGAATGCGCAAATTTGACGGGTTTTCTTTTCGGTCTGGTGCGCATCATTGCGGAGGAGACGGCCCGTTTACCAGTTCCCGATACAGCGGACTCCGACGAAAGTGATCTAGAGCTTCGTTAATAGCTCACGGAGAGTTACAACCATCTTATCGTCAGTTCTTCTCACGACGAGACGGTCACAGGATTCGAAGACCTTTTTCCAGGCAAGGAGATCTGAGACAAGCACGAGACCATAGCAGATCAGGAACACCTCATTTTGACAGTCGTCACGCATCTATACTCACCAAAGATCCTGGTTTGGTGATGGTAATTGTCAGGACAATGGGGGCACAGCATGTACAAGGGCATGGGCAAAGACCTGGATCAAAGGCGAGGAAATGCACTTGGCCGCAGCTCATTGTCTCATGCATTGCAATTATGCTGATTCTTGTGGTGAGTTGCTATTCCAATTACCGTACTTTTTGCTTCCCTGCGCTTGGCCTCGACTGGGCATCATGTCATTCCATCCATCTCTCCATACCATTCCCCGTCATCCCGCCTTTCACCCACACCCTTCTTTTGTCTCCCCGTGGTTCCCCCGTACCGTAAGTCTGGGTTCTGGGTTGGGATGGGTTGAGCAAAAAAAAAAATTTGATGCATGGCCTGACCGAAACCTCACTAGTGGGAGGATACAACTCGGGCGATTTGACGATAGCATCGTTTTACGTACCAAGACATTTTGTTTTGTCTGCAAAGATTTCTGGGGCAAAGTTGGCTTATGACGGCATCCCAGTGGATATGCACGCAGACCAAGAAGTTGAAACGAAAATACCGACCTAGGTTTTGTATGGATATGCATCCATACAGCAAATGAGAGAGGAAAAAAACTAGGTCGTTCCATGAAATCAAGACACGGCCATGTTCGGCGTATTAGCGGGGCCTCTCTGAGCTTTCTCCCCCGCACCCCGAACACCACCGACCACGCCTCCACCATCTCTCCACTCGGACGGTCTCTCCACGGCCGTCCGGCGGCACTTCGATTGGGCTGGTTGCTTGAGAACCATGGGGAGCCCGCCTCGATCAGGAGAACAGAACACCTGGAGTGAG
The DNA here is from genome assembly GCF_000240135.3 of Fusarium graminearum PH-1. NCBI lineage: Eukaryota > Fungi > Ascomycota > Sordariomycetes > Hypocreales > Nectriaceae > Fusarium > Fusarium graminearum. The sequence continues at coordinate 676,126 of NC_026475.1, read as the reverse complement.
GCTCGTGGTATTACATCTCCACTGAAATTTGGAGACATTCGGCGCTGAATGCCCCTGTCCGCTACAGAAACGGGGCAGATGCACCTTAACTCACCTCACCCAACTTTCATTCCATCACTAATAGACGCTTCTGTCACGTAACGCAGCACTCCATGATCCCGTCCCCAGGCTCCAGACCCCCCCGGCCAACCCCCCCATACTCGAACGTCATTGGTAATTGATCAGCCACTGACACAGGTTCCGTCAGCAGCTCTCTAAGCTTGTCCTCACTGATGGTGACGCCAAGCTGCAACAGCAGCCAAAGCTCAAAAATCTACTTCCGTTGCAGAGAAACCTTTTGACCTCGTTGTCGTCCACCAAAGCTTTAATTTCTTTTCCCTCCCTCCTCCAATTCTTCTTCTCCCCACTGCTTACTCTTCACCTCTTACTCCCTCAACTCTTTTCTTCCCCGACCTCACCAATCCCTACAGCATCCGAAGCTGTCTGCTATATTCCCTCTCCCTTCGCAATCGCGCCGCCCACATCTTCACCAGTAACCATGGCTCTCGCCGACGAATCCAACCGTATCGTCGAACAATTCGACTTCTCCGACGATGAGCTCAACAAAAATGTGAAGGAATTTTTGAGGCAAATGGGTATGTTGCTCCATCAATCTGCGCAATCTGTGCCGCCATGCTACTGCAGCTCGACGCCATGATGCTTGTCGCATTTTCACCTATTTTGGCTTTAAAGCCTCAATGAGCTCAATACTGACAATCTGCCAGACGAGGGTCTTCACAATGAGGGCACCAGTCTCCAACAAATTCCTACGTACGTCACCGGCGTTCCCAATGGTACAGAAAAGGTGAGTTCTAGCCCACAATTGGCTCATGTAGCTGCCCAAGCTAATTGTGTCTTGACAGGGCCTTTACCTAGCTGTTGATCTAGGTGGCACAAACTTCAGAGTCTGCTCCATTATGCTAAATGGCGACACCACCTTCAACCTCACTTACAACAAGGTTGCTATTCCCAAAAACCTTATGGTCGCAAGCACCTCAGCAGACCTCTTCTCTTTCCTCGCAAAGCAGATCGAAATCTTCCTGAAGGAGCACCATGCCGACCACTTCGACTCTCACTTGCGCCGGCGCAACACAGCCAGCGCCCCGGAGGGCTATCGCGATGAGCACATTTTCCGTCTGGGCTTCACCTTCAGTTTCCCCGTCAAGCAGCTTGCCATTAACAAGGGTCTGCTGATTCGATGGACCAAGGGCTTTGATATCCCCGATGCCGTAGGCAAGGACGTCTGCGCTCTGCTCCAGAACGAGATTGACAACCTCCACCTTCCCGTCAAGGTTGCTGCGCTTGTCAACGACACCGTTGGTACTCTCATGGCCCGATCTTACACCTCTACTGGCAAGAGCCGCTCTGTTTTGGGCGCCATTTTCGGTACTGGCACCAACGGCGCTTACATGGAGAAGCTAGATAACATCAAGAAGCCCATCACGGGCGACTATGACCAGTCAACAGGCGAGATGGTTGTCAACACTGAGTGGGGTTCCTTTGACAACCAACTCAACGTTTTACCCTCCACACCTTGGGACAAGGCTCTCGATCTTGGCAGTGTGAACCCTGGCGACCAGATGTTTGAGAAGAGAGTGTCGGGCATGTTCCTGGGTGAGATTGTACGACTGGCCGTGGTCGATCTGATCAACAGCGAACACTCGTCCCTGTTCAAGGACCTCAACTCGAGCTTCAACGACTGGGGTACTACCACTAACATCGCACCCTCATCTGGTTTCCTCAAGCCCTGGGGAATGGACAGTGCCATTATGTCTGTAGCCGCTGCCGATAACACTCCTGAGCTGTCAACTCTTCGGCAGGAGCTCGAGAACCTACTCAGCGTCTACACTCCTTCATTGGAGGATGCCCAGGCCTTCAAGGCCATTCCAAATGCCGTCGGTCGCCGTGCCGCTCGATTGTCCGCTGTCGCCATTGGTGCTATCGCCATTAACTCTGGAAAGCTCAACGACATGAACGAGGAGGTTATTGACATTGGTGTCGACGGTAGTCTCGTTGAGCACTACCCCTTCTTCCGCGACATGATCTACGAAGCTCTCGCTTCCGTTGACGGCATTGGCCCCAAGGGTGTTGAAAAGATCCGAATCGGTATTGCCAAGGATGGCAGTGGTGTCGGTGCTGCCCTCATTGCCCTTGTGGCTGCCGGCAGGGAAAAGCCCGAGGATTACCTTACCAACCTGAGGTCCGAGTCCAACCGCGCTCGCAAGGCTTCTGATCCGTTCCGTATGTTCCACTCCTCATGTTCAGCCACCTAATCCAGGCTCCTGTGAAGCAACATCTGCTAACTTTTCATAGTCGAATCATCACCCGTCTCCAACCAGGCCCTACTAGCTGGTGGCGTCGTTGGTGTCCTTGCGCTAGCAGCCCTATGGTATAGTAAGCGTCGATAGAATACCACCAACCGTTATTTACATTGGTATCATGTTTGGGAGTTCTTTTTAACTTGGAACAACATTTATTATGTATATATATGTGCATCAGGGGAGATGCTTTCATGTTCGTTTTTTTGGGACCTTTGGCGTCTTATGTCTCCAATATGTTTTGTTTTTGCGCTCATTTCGCATTTAAAAGTTGTATAGGTATGAGGCAACCAATGTTTTAACGATATAATTTCATGATGTCCAATGCTTTCTTGCTTTGGTTGTACATTTTGATCGCTCTTGTATTACTATATAGTGTCTAATCCGGCTCTTTCTCCTTGAAGGCATCTATTCCATCCTGACCATTAAATCATATACTATCATGACGCATACCTATCCTCCCAAAGAACAGTTTATACCAATCTTATTATTTCTAGTCTATTCTCTAGCTTCCGAAAGCTGCAGCAGGGTAGGAACGATCCCTCTTCTTTCGTGCTGCAGAGCTACTTCTAGAGCTTGCACCGGAGCCGGTACCACCTGAAGCTCCGCGGGGTGGTGGTGCGAGTCGACTGCTTGCCATATCATCAGGCAAATCATTCCACTCCCTTTCGGGTCCTTGGTTCTGGTAGGATCGTGCAGAAGAGGGCATCGGTGGTCGCGAGGCGCCACTCCTGGGAGGACCGGCAGCTGGGTTGAGATTGGCGATAGCAGCAGTTGCGCTGGCGGCGACAGAGCTTGGGGATGTCGATGACGAGGTAGGAATCAAGTTTCGAACAGAAGCACCTGTGGGACGGCTGACTAGCCAAGCGGAATTCGGGCGCAGCTTGAGATAGTAACCCTGAATGGGTTGGTTCTCACGCTTGAAGCCTCGACCTTCATACCACTTCATTCCTTCCTCGTTCTCGGTCCAGACATGAGCCGTGACAGCCGTCACATTCAAATTGGGATCCGAAACAGCAGTAGCAATGATATTGTCCACAGCGGCGTTAATAAGTCCGAGCGATCGGTATGGCGAAAGGAGACATAAGGACTGAATGTAGAGGCTGCGAGGCACATCACCTGGAGTGTTGGGATCGAGAAGGGGCTCGACTCGACAGACAACACCGCCGACAACCTTGGCCTCAGCGCCGTCATGGGCCCATGTAATGACTCGAGAGAAACGACCGGAGGCAGAAGGATCTACGGCGCGCTGGTAAAAGTTGTCGGGGTAGCTGACGGGTAGGAGGAGGGCGTTGATGCGACGCAAAGCGTTTACGTCTTCGCCCGTGACAGGTCTGATTACCGCTTCTTGAGGAAGGGAAGTCGGCAGAGGTGGAATTTCGAACCCAGATGTTGAGTTCGTGGGTGGTGGTGGGGTGGTAGTGGCTGCTGGCGGAGGGGGAGGAGGAGGAGGAATATTGGCAGCGGTTTGAGAGGGAGGAGGCGCATAGTTTGGCGTTTTTGACGAGAAGAACGATCGAATGGAAGTTTGAGCTGGTTTGGTAGACGGAAGCGACATGATTGCGATGTACGTATATGCGTATGTGTCTTTGTGAATGTATCGTATGTATAAACGCACTCGGGAGGTTGTCGAAGGAAAGGGAGGGAGGATATCGAATCGAATAATTTAAGTTGTAGAGATTTGCGGTAAGAAAAACGCAAGGCTGGGGTAAGCGAGACAAAGGTCCGCCCAAGTTAAATAAACCTTAGGAGGACTATGAACGGGTAGGCTGATCAGGAATAAAAAGAGATTATAGTTTTGCAGAGGTATTCAAAGGGTTGAAAAAGAAATCATCTAGTCGAAACTGCAAAGGGAGGCTCTAAATGCTAAGGCACGTAAGTAAGGGACACTAGCGTGGATTATCCAATAAATGCCGACCAAGATGATGGGAAGAGGCCAATCCCACGTGAGAGATCTAGATTGGAATCGATCGTCATTCGTAGAGAGGAATTCTGAGTCCCTCTAAGCTGTAGTAGATGCATTTTCAAGGTACCCGCCCCCTGAAAGTCGATTTGACATGTGGACTTTTTTTTCTAAGGGGCTTTGTGAAGTGTCAGATCCGACTGTACGGATACCTGCATGTATATGCTAGGTACAGTGATCTAGGGGAGGGGGGTTAAGTGATGAGGTGGTGGTAAGTTTAAGAGGAGTGTTTAGAGAATGGTAAAAACACAACTTTCTTGGGGATCAAGTTGTATCTAGATATCTTGGCATCAATATGTGTTTGATATATGACTTTGGAGATACCTCCAACTCTTGCTTTGTAGCTATTTCGAGTACTAAAATAGAAGAATGATCCTTTCCCAATTAACCCGAGTACCTATTTCGTAATATTCCGGCTCAAGCTGACATTCATGCATTGTAGTTGGATCGTTGCTGCAAGGTTGATCTTTCGCATCAATGATAAAAGTATAAGCTGAGTCAAGGTCGCGAACGACATAAATTAAACTTGAGTAAAACACGACTGCTTTTTGCACCAGAATTACAACTTTGACCTGATCCTGTTGTCCTTTTATAGAATACTTGTGCCAGTTGTCTATACCCCTGATCTAACTGTTGCATCTAACATTAGATCCCTTTTCCAAAACTCTTAAAGGAAATCCCTTCGTCTCTACTTAATCCAGTGGCTGGCACTAGCTGTTGTAAGTGCTGGTGTGTAATACTGGCACACGCTTGAGGCTCTAAAGTTTTTTCTTCCTTTTTTCTACTTTTACTCTTGAACAGACTTTAACCCCCCCCCTTGTTAACATTTATCTGAGATATCATCTCAAGATTCATCACTTGTCGCTGTATGGATTTACAGCAAATTCTTGCCAATCTTGTCTTTTCTTACATCCTTCCTATCTTCGAGCTTGGGTAGTAGTTGGGCGGGTCTCGTGGTTTCTCGCTCAAGACAATCCAACTTTCTTTTCTTCACCCACCCCAAAACGCAAACGCTGCACTGCACTGCATTGAGCATACTACCAATAATCAACTACACACCTCTTTACTAACGGGGAGATTGGGTAACAGAGAACCTCAATTGCTCATTGTACATCTCACTCCTCCCCCATTGTTGGCCTTTTGCTGCGATTTCCCTCTTTTTACCCCAACTACTATCTAAAGCAGAGTATCACTCATCGTTTTCACTCATACTGGCGGCTATCTTCTCTCGTACAACTAATTCTCGCGCTTACTTATCTTTCAGGCTTGTCTTCTCTAGCTACCTACCTAGGTATTTTCCTTCTCGTCGCAACAGCGCTGTGCAGCAGTCTAGCCGTCTAGCCCACAGTACTACTGTACCCCGGGCTGGCCTGTAATTCCATTCCGTGCACACCCCCCTCCGCCCGGCTCGGTACAGTTCAGTTCAGTTCAGTTCAGTTCAGTCCAGTTCAGTCCAGTTCAGTCCAGTACGGTGCGGTAGCTGCCGTTTCGCTCCTCGGCATCATTCATCACACGATTTCAGTTACACACCCTCCGCTTTGCTTTACTGTACAAAAAATCGTCGGCCCTGGCTCGGATTCAGGATACCCGGCGACATCATGAATGCTCGTTCAGGCAAGGCAGGCGTCATAAACGCTGGTGATGATGCTTCGCCTATGGATAAGCTGGTAAGTTATTTACTCTCATCACATCTTTGCCTGCTTAGCAACCTCCCTGCGATGCAATGCGATCCTCACCACCACGTCGCTTGCGAGCGCCATCATATCCTCCGCGATGATGCCTCATCTCTGCGCCCCCTATCGCTGCGATTTCGCATCTAGCTTTTCGCTCATCATCCATCAACATTTTTATCTCTCAACTAATCGCTAATTGACTCTGCATAGGCACATGCTGTATTAGACGATGTGCTTTACAACGTTCTGAGCGATCTCTTGATGAAGACGCACCGCGAGGAGAAGACTGCCAGAGCTACTACCGCTGCGATTCGAATCGAGAAACTAGCTTCCGACGCGTCCGATGCCAACACACTCGATAGTAAACCTGATGTGCGGATAGAGACGGACGCTGCTATCTACGAGGACGGAAAAGTGTTGCTCAAGGGCAATCCTCTCAAGACCACCGCCGAGATCCTCTGCCCCCGATGCCACCTGCCTCGACTCCTGTATCCCACCGACGGAAAAGGCGCCAAGAAGCCCGACCCTAGCATAATCTATTGCAAAAAACATCCATACATCGACAAGCCCGGATGCGACATCTACGGGCAGAGTTGGGTTGGACCAGGTCCTGGCCGAGGCAAGAAGAAGAAGGATATGGAGAAGAACAACACCGACTCTCCCACCCCGGAACAACGACCGCCCAACGTGCTCTCCTTCCCCTCCGCCACTTGCAGCAAGTGCAAGCGCTGTATTCTCGTTACTCGACTCAATAACCACATGGGCTCGTGTATTGGCAATAGTGGGCGCAATGCTAGCAGAGCTGCGGCGCAGAAGTTGAGCAACGGCGGATCTCAGAACGACCCTACGCCTCCATCATCGCAAAAGGCGACACCCGCGCCGGGTTCTCGCGCCACCAGCCCAAAGAAGCGCGACGCCAGTGATGACGAGGAGGATTCTGAGAACAGTCACAAGAAGAAGAAGATCAAGCCTACATCCTCGGTTACCAAAAAGGTGATACTGAAGACGAAGCCGAGCTTCAAGAAAGATAAACCTAAGGGCCTTTCATCTTTAAGTCAAGAGCAAAAAGCTGACTACACTAATGGCGACTCGGTCGAAGTGGCCCCCAAAAAGGCTGTGTCCAAGGGCATCAGTCCTGTCAAGAAGCTCAAGATGAACAAGCCTCAGCTGGGCTCACCCAAGCCAAAATCCAATCTCATCAGGGAAGCTACCGGGGAGTCTGAATCTTCTGACACCCTTTCATCTCCACCACAGTAAGCCTTCGCTCAACAGGTTTGAGCTTAATCGTATCCTGTAAGGTGCAGTACGGCTACAATGGCGTCACATAAAGGCTGCATTTCCAACGCTCTCATGACCACACCGATCAGCATACAGTTATGGTTGGATACATAGAAGCAGGCAATCCGTTACGCGACCAAGGAGACACTTGCTTATCGAGGTTCTTTATTATTCATTTGTATTATTCTCAACAACATTGCATTGGCACGGCGGAGTGGTTGGCTAGGATGACCGGGACCGGATATTTACAGCATCCACGGAAAAGGGACCGGGGCGTTATTGGCGTACCAAGTATAACAATTGATACTTTCAGAATATGTGCGTCATCTTGAACGTGACATGTGCTTGCTTGTGTGACATGTAAGATATCTTGTCAGTTGCTCCCGAACGCCATGTACCCATGCAAAGAATTTATCTAATCCCAGACTCCTCTTTTTCGAATTTTCAACTAGATTTGCTCTTCCTCTTCCACAACACGCGCCTTGACAATCTTGACTTCCTCAACTGGTCTATCTTCAGATCCAGTCTTGACCAGACCCATCCTCTTGATGGTGCCCATGCCAGACTTTACCCTGCCAAAGATAGTATGCTTGCCGTCGAGCCAAGGTGTAGGCGCAAGCGTGACAAAGAATTGCGACCCGTTCGTGTTTGGGCCCGCGTTGGCCATGCTCAAGATGCCGGCGCCCGTGTGCTTCAGGCCCGGATCGATCTCGTCCTCAAACTTCTCGCCAAAGATGGAGCTTCCTCCGCGACCGGTTCCCGTGGGATCGCCGCCCTGGACCATAAAGTTGGGAATGATGCGGTGGAAGATGGTGTTGTCGTAGTAGCCGCGACGGACAAGGGTGGTAAAATTGTTGCAGGTCTTTGGGGCGTGCGTAGTGTACAGCTCAAGAATGAGCGAACCCTATAGTTAGTTAGTTAGTGTCGCGTCTATAATTGGAGGATGAAGGACATACCATTGTTGTTTCTAGCACGATATTTGTTGTCATGATTGCTTGTTGTTGTATCAAAGTAAGGTGAAAGGATGGGAATATTTGTTTATGATGGAGGGGTATGAGGACAAGGCTGTCGCATTTTCTGACGTTGTTCCTGGTGGCTTTAGCGACTCTGGCTAGGGATTGGTCACTGAAAATGGATATTTGCAGGGGACTAAGGTCCCTGATCGGTAGCGCATCTCATTGCAGGTCTAAGTTCTTTCAGCCAGCGTCATTCAGTAGCACAAACTGCACGTCTAGATAATTCCTTTTTGCTTTGTATTTGAAGGAATCAATTCTCTCTGTTTTTTTCGCTGCATATTAATTGCGGAGCCAAACGAATTACAAAAAAAAAACATATATTATTGCGTTCGTCATCGCTGAAATGATATAGTCTCTGCGGATACCTACAACTTTGTCCAGACTCAGAACACGTTGCTCTCTTGCAGCACCAACAACCTACTTGCAAGCCAAGCGCAAAAATGGCCGAAAACGCTACAGATACGGCGACTCTCGAGGGGTCTTTTGATGCCTTGAACTCTACCATAGGATCTGGAGAGAGCTGGCTATCAGCTTTCTCATACCTCCAAGATCAAAGCTTTCTCATGCTTGAGATCAGACTTGTTCTCAGCGCCATCGGCATCATCTATCTCGGCGCCCACGCTGCTCTTCGTCGACCTCCCTCCGCGGCACCTGCAAAGAAGAAGAATTTAGGTGAAGAGGAAGACGAGGAGCGTTTTTCTCAGGGATTGGAGCCATCAGATGCCATCATCTTTCCCCTCATGGCCGGTGTTGTCCTCGTTGGCTTGTACTACCTCATCCAGTGGCTAAAGGACCCCGACATTCTCAACAAAATTCTGAGATGGTACATGTCTACCATGTCGATTGCTAGCTTGGTGTCTATCTATTCTCATGGAATCGAAGTGGTTACGAGCTTAGTGTTCCCACGATACTGGCGGGGACGAGATGGACGTCTAAGGGCAGTGGACCAGACGAATAGATCTGTCCACGTCTGTGACGATGCAGGCAACCCGACGACAAATGTTTCGACAACAGACAACCCTTTCCCCGGACCTTTTTCCTGTCTGGCGTTCTCAGACAAAATTCGCCAGTCAGGATGGGAGTTGCGCGGTCTTCTCACTAGACATTGGGCCGTCAAGCTCTTCATCCATGGCATGGGCAAAGAGCAAGGTAGAATCAAGTTTGCTCATGTGGTGTCCTTGGTCATGGCTTTGGCTACCGCGCTCATCTACTCTTACACTACATCGCCTCTGTTGGCCAACACACTCGGCTACGCCATGTGCTACGGCTCACTGCTTCTGATCTCCCCAACGGACTTTTTGACTAGCACCCTGATTCTTGTCGGTCTGTTCTTTTACGATATTATAATGGTATTTTACACGTAAGTTGACTACGTAACCCCTTGTACCGAGCCCATCGCTAACCGTTACTAGCCCATATATGGTCACAGTCGCAACCAAGCTGGATGTGCCCATCAAGCTCACTTTCCAGGCTGCGGAGCGCAAGAGTATTCTTGGTCTGGGTGATATCGTCATTCCAGGCATGGTTATGGCTCTAGCCCTCCGATTCGACCTCTGGCTCCATTACGAGAGCAAGATCAAGTACGAAAGCACCGACTTGAAGCTCATTGAGAAGGACCCATCCTCAGGAGCTTTTGTCACTAGAAGCGAGACGAAACACAAGGAAGTCAAGGCCAAGTATGTCAACGTCAAGGGTAACTGGGGAGACAACCTTTGGACTCGCGGAGCTTTCTTCCTCTTTGGATCTAAGCAGGTGCCCCAAGACCTGGCGGCCACACGTTTCCGCAAGACCTATTTCTATGCTTCAGTCGCTGGCTATCTTCTCGGAATGTGTGTTACCTTGGCTATGCTTTTGGTGTTCAAGCGCGGCCAGCCTGCACTCCTGTATCTTGTTCCTGGCGTGTTGGGTTCGCTGTGGCTGACAGGTCTGGTCCGTGGAGAAATCAAGCAGATGTGGAAGTACACTGAGGACGGAAGCCTCGATATTATCGATGTGGTTGTCGACTTGGATGGTGATGGTAATGCTGTCAAGAGAATCGGCAAGCTCGAGGATGGCGTTGTCGACCTTACCAAGGACGACAAGAAGGAGAAGGAGGAAGACAAGACAAAGGAAGAGAAGAAAGGCGATGGAAAGGAAAAGCACCGTGTCTTCATGCTCTCAGTCGATGCCGAGGAGGAGACCAATTCGGAGTAGACTTTTGAATAGAGACTAGACTAGTAACAAGGTTTGACATGGTAGACATCACTTCAATGCAATAGAGTACATCTGTCGAATGCTGCGTGCCAGCCAGTATAGGCTTCACTTCACGTTGAGTCCCAAGCAAGTTGTTTTTATATCATTATCATTAACATTAATATTAAATCTGGACTGCTTCACAACTGGAAATATTAATCATTATCTCAAGTGTCACTGTATCCATATCCATATCTACATCTTCGTCTGATTCTCATTCTTCGTAAGAAGACCAAAAAAGAGAAGAAGAAGAGTGAGAAAAATAAATTCTCTCCACGAGTCTGTATTAGTCGGGAACAGTGGCCACCACCACCATTCCGTTAATCCCCTGCACCACGTAAAGGTTCAGACTCTCAGCAGGGGTCGGTCCATCCACCCAGCAGATTCGTAGAGGGGGAAAAAAAGCTGGGTTTCATTTGGGTTGTTTTGTTGTGCCCAACAGTCGGCGTTAAGATGGGCGGGTGAATAGTAAAAATCGAGGTTGTTGCGTATGAAGGAAGTGTCTTTAGCGTTGGTGTGTCTACCTGTGTTGTTTTGTATGTATTGACTTGTTGGATTGAACAACATTGGTGATTCGGCACAAGATAGCTCTTCGATTGGCAATATATCTCGTTTGGCTGAGGCCATAAGATAGAATGTGTCGCTGCTACGCCGAGAGTCAAAAGAACTCAGACGTAAGCAGAACAGAACAAAGAAGATTGAGTAAAGTCGAAGTCGAAGTCGAAGTCGAAGTCGAAGTCGAAGAATAATTGAAGTAAATTTAAAAGTTAAAGTGAATAGAAGTCCTCTTGGACAAAGTAAGCTGTACAGGTCGAAACAGGCTTACAATGCGGTGGTTTTATCGAGGAGAGTAGAAGAAGCAGGAATCTCGTCCCAGACTCGACTGCAAAGTTGGTCCTCTAAAGTGAAGAAAAGGCAAGAACCTACTCTAAAAGTTCGGAATTTTACAAAGACGACTTCTTGCTGGCATCTTTATACTTGATGTTGATCCCTATAATTCCCGTTTACCCTCCGGCCCGTGTTTCGGTCGGGCCGCTCAAAGGACCCCGCCTCCGACACTCCGGGTTTCGTATTGTTCGGCTTCCGAGTCTCACTTTGTCTCATCTTTTTACCTTTACGATATCCCAAACTTCTTGTCAACTCTCAGCCTCTCAGGCAAAAACTTCAAACGCTCGTTCTGCTCAGTTAATGTGACGCGGCTCATAAAATCAAGTAATAACTGTATCAACAATGAGTCAGACCCAGTCTTCACCCACAGCCATCCAATGGGTCATCGACACTCGTCCTCTATGGCCTTTAGCCCTCGAGACTAAAGATCTTACCACCAGTGTAAGTGTTTCACTCACAGCCCTTAGCCTGATACTCATCCTTTCTCCTCAGGCTTCGCGTGCTCTTTCTCTTCTCACCACTGAGGAACAAGCCGCTGTTATGAGATATTACCACGTTCGCGACGCTAAGCTTGCTCTCGCTTCTGCACTTCTTAAGCGCTATGTTATATCTCGCTTCTGCCAGGTCCCCTGGTCTGAAGCCAAGACTACTCGAGACGTCCGAACCAAACCCGTGTTTATCTCGCCAAGCGGCGACGAGCCACTCATATTCAACATCTCGCATCAGGCCGGTCTCGCAGTTCTCCTAGCCGTCCACAATCCTCCCGAGGGACTTGCTGTGGGAGTGGATGTTGTTTGCCCGACAGAACGTAGGGATCGTGATCTACGTAGCTTAGCGGATGAGGGGTGGCCGAGTTTCGTCGACATGCATGCCGATGTCTTTGGCCCTGGGGAAGTGGCAGCGCTGAAGCACATGAACCCCGGAACAGCCATATCCGAGCGGGATTGTGCGTTGCGCTACTTCTACGCGCTTTGGTGTTTGAGGGAAGCCTACGTCAAGATGACGGGAGATGCCCTTCTGGCGAGCTGGCTAAAGGATCTCGAGATGCGAGATTTTGCTCCACCCGAAGATATGCGAAAGGTCCAGGAAGCTTGGCTGAGGGGGATAAAAGTTGACGGCGTGGACCTGAAACTCATGCCGTTTTTAGAGGAATACATGATATCAACTGCCGTAAGGCATGGGCTCAACGGAGAGACTATCGATTTGAAAGACTTTCAAAGTCTTGACATTGAGGAAATATTGACATTTGGGGAAAGGTTGCCCAGTTCATGATTCACGACAATAATCATACATAAGTATAGCAGCGATTGTTGTAAAATAGCATTTGGTATTTTCATTGGTCATATCTCATGGCGTTAATATTCGCGTGTTTAGAAGTTCTTGCCAAAGAACTCAACAACGGTCTTGTAACCCCTCTCGTACTCCTCCTTAACACGGGAGTCATTAAGATCGGCACGGGCAGCCATCCAGCCATGGATCTGATCCTTGAATGTCTCAACGTGCTTGGCCACCTTGAGGTTGTCCTCGAACTTCTTGACCTCTTCCTCGGGCTCTTCCATGGAGGCGAGCAGCATAGTAGGGACAGAGAGACCCTCAGCATCAGAGGCATCGACCATGGCGGGGTGGATTTGGGCAGCAATGGAGAAGGGGTTGGAGTCAGCCTTGACACTGAGAGCGACGACTTTGCCACCCCAGCAGTACTGTCCGGTTTCTTGTCAGTCATATGATCTCGCCTGTAGACAAAGTTACTTACACCAAGAATGCCAAACTTCTCAATGGAAGAGTCCTGCTCCTTGACAGCCTTGACATAGTCGGGAACTTGGCCAGCAACCTTGGGAGGAGGGTAGGTCTCAAAGAACTCGCCAAGTTGCTTCTTCTTATCATCATTGTCTGGTGGGTAACTGGGGTTGTTGGTGTCAGCCTGGTTATACTGGCATTGCAATCGTTGCTCTCACATCTCAATGGGGCATGGGCCGCCCTTGAACCAGTCAGGGATAAAGACCTTGTACTTCTGATGAGCGTCGCTGAAAGCGAGAATATCAGCTCCCTGAAGAGTTTGTTCAAAGTAGCCAAAGATGTCGTAGATTACGACAATGGCCTTTTTCGCATCGACGGGGCCAGTGACATCTGGTCGTGTTAGTGGTACTTCTTGTGATGAGCACTGGTACTCGTACAAGTCTTGTAGCCTCCAATATCCTTGTAGGTTCCCTTGGCCTCATATCCCTTTGTGACAACGGGTGGGATGTTACAGCAGGCCTCACTGTGGCCGTGGGACGCGGGCATGGTCGACATGATGGGCGGTTTGGTATTGATCGTGGGGTTGCTGTTGAGCTATGTGTTAGCTATATCTCTGTTCAAGATGGAGAAGAAGTAATGAAAGGTAGGTGCCAAATACAGAGATAGGATTGGATTAAGCTATAACTTACTTCTCTTTTCAGTCGTTAAAGAATTGTTGTTTTGCTGATGAGGTTGATGGAATTGAATGGAGGGTGGGAGCTCCCAAGACTGCGGGGAGGAGGGGCAGGAGCTCGATATGGGCCATGGGGAATGAGGAAAGAACCAATGATGTCACGATTCATCAACGAAGTAACCGCGACTGCCGTGTTCAGGTTCCCAATGCAAAGACTGATTCTATTCTCGATTCGTACATAAATTGTGCCAGCGAGACTGATATCATATAGGTACTGTATATTTCCTATGATCCTTCAACAAGACTCGATTCGCTCAGTCACTCCTGTGCCCGTTTGTCATTCATAGCTCACTCTAGTCGCCACTGGTCTACGGCCCCAGTCAACCCGGTGGGGTAATTGAAAGCTCCCAGGCAAACTGATTAACAGATCATCAGCCAGGTAGGATACGTCAATCTTTAAATATCATAGTTTATTCCTTTGTTCTATCCTAAGCCATAGGAAGCCCATCGTTTCATATCGATGTGGCTGTAGACTCTGTCCTGTTGTGACGTCAAATATCGAGACCAGTCCGAAACTCCGTTCCGAAACCCTATGTAATCAAGAGCCAAACTCCATCCTTATGCCACATATCGTTGCCTAGCCCTTGTGCTTTGACTCAAACCACTGCTTTTGTCGCTCTGTCCTAGACAGTCTTGGATTGACTGCATCATGCTTGGGTATCCATTTGCCGTCTATACTCGGCCCTTGCCAACATCAGCCAACCCGCTTATATTCGCCTTAACCAGGACCGTCGCTGTTTTCCAGTCCTTCTATATAAAATTGGTCACCTTCACCTCACTGGGGAGTTTGGGCTGAGCCCTCCCATTCTTCGCACAACCACCTGCATCTTTTCAATGAGCTCTGGGATTCTATATGGCTTCACCATCACATCATCACACCCAGCTTGCTTGGCTTCCATGACTTGCTCAGGCCGGGCGTTGGCTGTGACTGCAATGATTGGCACCCGGCCGCCCGATGCACAGAATACCTCTCCCTCCGCTTCTAATTCACGAATTATCCTTGTGCACGTCAAGCCGTCCTGGATAGGCATCTCAATGTCCATCAGCACAAGATTGATGGCAATGGGCAACGAATGTGTATTGCCCCTTCCTGGGCGACCGGCGACCCCATTGAGGCCAAGCCCCGGAACAGTGCCTTGGCGCCTTTTGAGTTTCTCGAGAGCTTCGACTCCATGATTCGCGACATCCACCAGAAAGCCCCGGTCTGTCAATCCTCGTCTTGTAATTTGCTGATTGATGAGATTGTCTTCAACAACAAGGATCCCATCCAGTCGAACATTTCCTCCCGGATTCTGATGTTTTTGTAGGCGAATATCGCGGCAGGGTTGCTTGCCATCAGCTGAGTCGGTATCACTACCGCAAGCGATTAGCCTGGCAGCAGCGGCAGCAGCCAGCGCTTCGTTCCTGGAGGCTTCACTTGGAACATACGCCTCAATGTAGAATGCAAACGTTGAACCTACGCCAGGCTGACTCAAAACGCCAATCGCTCCGTTTTGAAGCTCTGTCAACCGGCGCGAGATGAATAACCCAAGGCCAGAGCCTCCGTATTTGGTATGCGTCTTGGCGCTGGCTTGAACAAATTTGTTGAATAGGCTGCCCATCTCTTCCGCCGTCAACCCTTGACCGGTGTCCTTGACCTCGAACAACAGATACACGGCCTTGGACCTTTCTTTGAGTGCCGGTTGGTCGTATTCTTCTGATACGTCGCAGAATCGTGGGATGAATTGAACAGCTGTCATGTCTTCTCCTGGCGGTGTCAATGATCCTTTAACGCCAAGGGTGACATTGCGCGTGTTACCAGATTTGGTAAACTTCAAGGCATTCGTGAGAAGATTGATGAGGACTTGCTGGACCCTGCTTGGGTCAATATCGAGATAGTCATAGGCGAGATCCTTGTATGACTTATCGACATATGAAGTCAGCTCAATATCGACACGGCGAGCCTCCACCTCGAACATCTTAAGGGCCCCATTGACAATTTGGATCGGATCAACCGTGCAAGGAGTGACAGCCAGCAATTTTGAGTCAAGCTTAGACATGGTAAGGATATCATCAACGATGCGTTTCTGGTGTTGAGCGCACGTGACAATAGTCTCTGCGTTTTCAATGCTGTCTTCCAGAAGCTTTCTTTCTTCGACCGATCGTTCCCCGGTCCTTCTTCCTTCACCGCTAGTGCCGTTCCGTGTTGGTGTAAGAGGAGCAGAGTTGTCACTGATGTCCTGTACCCTTGCAAGGGAGGCGATGATGGCATCAGTGCAGTGAAGGATGGCGCTCAGTGGATTCCGCATCTCGTGCGAGGTCATGTCGATGAAGTTCTCCTGCTGTCGTTTGGACTCAATCGCCTCCTCCTTGCGAAGTTTCTCTTGGTCCAGTTGCCATTTCTGTACCGAAACGTCGCTCAAGCAGCCTGTAAAAGACTGGATTACTCCGTCCGAACTCTTGACTGGCATGAAAGTAGCAAGAACCCATCTGGGGGCGACGGACGAGTTACCATTGCCATCTTCGCTAACCCAGCCATTGCGGAGGCGGAACTCGGCCGTTTCAGTACGTCCGGATTCTACCAGTTTATCGAGACTTTCCTGAAGAATATGAAGGTCCTCCTCGACAACGCATTCTGGCCAGGGACGCACATCGACTTTGGTGAGGTCGACTTTCTCCAGAGCCGTTAATTCCCAGAAAAGGTTGTTTGCACTAAGAAGTCTACCATCCATACTGACATCGTACATTCCGACAGTCGCGAATTCGGCAAGCCGCTTAAGGTTCTCTGCTTCTTGCGCTCGTCGTACGGCTTCCTCGGCAGTGTCCTTTTGCACTGTCACATCAGTTAGGCAAGTGAGAATTCTGATAACGCTGCCGTTTGGTGCTCTTTCAGCTTTAGTAGAAGCTAGAATATGGCGCGAGACCTGCCCATCCATGACATTTGAGGGCCCGGTAGAGGATCTAAAACCTGGCGGTCCTGTCGTGTTCTCAGTTCGTGCGATGCGGTACTCAAAGGTGACTGTATCGAGCTCTTGAACATCTTTGTATGCTTGCATGACTTTCTCCTTGTCCTCTTCGAGAACCGATTCGAGTAACGCGCCCTGTGCGATTGGGCCTTTAGGATATCCAGTAATGCGATGCCAAGCGTCGTTGGCGAACGTAATATTACCCTGGTTATCCACAAAGCACATCCCAACAGGAATAAACTCTGCCACCGCGGTAAACGTTTGCATTGATCTCTCGGCTTGTTTGGTCTGGTATTCTAGCCGCTGTGTAAGCATGGCATTGTCATAGGCAGCCTGCTCGGTGATGTTGCGCCGCCGGCGTGCCTCCTCTTCCAGAAGGACTGCTGAAGCCAAAGAACTTGTAAGCTTTTGGTTAAGTAATAAGATGAATTGTCGATAGTCGTTATCGTATGGGCGTCGAGGATTTAAGCCTAGAAACAGGACACCCATTACATGCTCTTCCTTTGTAGGTCGAACAGGCAGGACAACGACCGCTTGACAAGGGTCGCCGAAGCCGCGCCATTCTAATCCACGCAGTAAGTCTTTAGCCAATGTGCCATCTTTGGTCTGTAAAAGTATTGGTTGGCGCTCATCCAATGACCGTCGCAAGATAGACGCCATGCCATCCTCTGTATCTCTGAGATCAAGAACCGAAGGTGTAATAGCATGCCCTTGTGGTACACCGAGAGAGCCCTCAAGTCGGCAAGTCTTCGAACAGTCGTATTTAGATGATGAGGAGTCGGCATCGGCATCGCCCTCCCCTACCGAGTATATGAAGGCTAATGGAACGTCGTACGCCGGGTGCCATCGCTCCAACTCCTCAATCATCCTGGACCAATAAGACTTGGCGTCTTTTGTAGACACTAGAGCCTCGCCAAGATCGAGAAGCATCTTCATTCTTCGTTCCCAAAGTCGTTTCGAAGTCATCTCGAGCAGCGAATGTTGTATACCGAGACATTTCTTTTCGTACACAATGGGAACCATAGAAGACTTGGCATAGGTCTCTTCAAAAGCTCCATCCGCTTGGGGTATGAAGAAATTGGACTCGTCTTCGGCATTGGAATAGTTTTTCATGGGTGAGGCCGTCATCTCATCAAGCCGAGTTTTCAATTGAGGCCAAGCTTCGGTGGCAGGTCGGCCCAGAAGTCCAGGATGTCGTACGCCGCAGTATTTGGAAAATGCTTCATTGTAGATAGTGATGTATTCAGGTCCCCAATAAAGTGCCACAGGCCGCGAATCAGAAACGAGCTGGTTGAAGGTGTATTGCAGCTGAGCCGGCCAGTCGGTCATAGGACCTAGCGATGTCGACTTCCAATCAACGCTTTGTACTACGTCAAGGAACGGCTCTGCCTCGGAGTCGGAAACAGGCACCATAAGACCTGGGTTTGATTCGTCGCGATAGACCATGGGTGTCTTGCTCTCCGATTTTCTGCGGGACGGCAATCGGGCATTGTCTAAAGGTGATTTTTGGGGATATTTTCTCGTTTCCTCGCCTTGTTTCCCTTCTATTCGAACTTTGCGCGGGGGCTCTGACGAGGGAGGAGTTTCATTACCACTCATGACCACCCATTGACCCAGAACAATGCTTCGCGTCCAGTAGACGCCGAGATATGGTAGTGAATGCTGCGTATTTGTCGTTGCAGGGCCTGGGGCATCGCTTTCAGAAGCCGGCGCAGGTGGTGGGCTTGTGACCCAATTCCAGAATGGGGAATGAGAAGCATCTTGAGGAATGGAAGAAATTGACTGGTCAAGAGTATGCAAATTTTGCAGCGCAGGATTTCGGTAAAGTATCTTGGCGGAGGAGGAATCGTTTGTGCAGGACGTTTGCTCGGGCAAGGCAACAACGAACGTAGGTCGAGGATCAGAGGCGATGAGGTCTACAAGACCGAGATTGTGAAGAGCTGAAGGCTGCATTGGGCAGATCGATTATGCCGAGACCCTATTGATAATGGGCACAGGAACTGTAAGTCGTTTGAACCGTCTTGAGACAGGGGGTCAAGATGGATAGCGAGGCGAAGGATTGGTTGTCTCTTGCGTCGTCATTTCAGTCGCAAACTGGAGGGGCCTCGTAGAGATGTTGAATTGAGTCCAGGCGAATCGAATCGAATCGGGACGGGACGAGACGAGGGAGGCTGTGTGATGATCGGTGCAGTCGAAATCGCACGCGATCTGTGACGTGTAAGTGCGAACAGTTCAGCCCAAGGATGAGAGTGAAGCCATCGTGGATCAATAATAATAATAATAATAAAGTGACTGGGTGACTGGATAACTGGGTAAAAGATGGTGTTTTGTTCACCTTGTAATGAATGGGTGGGTTGAGAGCCAAGTTCTTGTTTGTTGTATGGATCTGAATCGCTGCTAACATTAAAGGCCTGTAGCCTGTAGAGAATGTGCCAGGGCTAGGATCGGGGAGTGTGATCCATGAATGTGCGTAAGTGGAGTTCCTCATGCCTGACTTGAAGCTGTCAGTGGGCAAATGAGTAATGAATGACAAGATTTAGTGGCTTTTCCACCAAGAAAGAAACGGCCATGGGCTCCACTGTACAGCACCTGCTCCAGTGTCAGCGGTGAATTTGTGATGGCCCAGTAGCCTAGGTTCCTGCTCATATGACATAACCTACCTATTTTCTGAATGGGAAAAGCCGCTCTATGCGCGTCATATACATACATGTTCGCTCGTTGCCGTTGCATGCCAAATGGAGGCGATATAAAAATTTGTGAGTATGGCATCGCTGACAGACAAAATCACAGCGGCAGAATATCCATCATCATACAAGCGTCACCTGAGATACATAATAAATCCCTTGCAGACTAGGTAGACTAGGTAGGCAAGTCGCGCTAAAGACAGCATGGAACTTATACTAGAAATCGAATACTACCACATACATACTTGAGAGCCGGGGGTTGGGGGGTTGGGGAGAAGCGACTAGCCAACATCTGCTCCGACGGCCCAGGACTATAGTACGGATACCAGTCATTAAAAGAGGAAGGAGGAGGACAACACATCCCGCAATATGTTGGCTGCTGATGTTGGGGTAAAATTCGTATCCCAAAGTGGTGTACTACTACTACAAGAGCCATGTTAACCTAGATAAGTTTCAAAGCGATGCCATGACTCGGAAGAAAAGTTTTGACAAGTCGCAAGTGAGCGAATTTTGACAATTACTGGGGTGAAACGAATAATTCCCACAGGTTCTATGTCACGTTTCAAACGTGTGAATTAGGAACACAGCCTTTTAATTAATCACCTCTATCACGTTTCAATTCCAAGCCTCTATGAGTCTATCAAACATGGCGACTCTAGGAAATCATGGGCCGTCTCACTTAATTAGCCGCAGAATGCGTCTCGCTAATTACAATACTTGATTCGCTGCCGCCAACGGGAGAGAAGCACTAGCTATTTACATACTGATTCATATTTTCTGTCGAATAACACCATGAAGCTTATGCATGCTACTAGCCTTGGTCACGACGACGCTACAAGAACAAAAGGTTTGACAGCCACTCAACGTTGACCGTTCTCTGTTTCTCTATTTCCCTCAAGGTAGCCAAGCTTCAGGTTATAAGAATAAAAATACGGGAGAAATAAAAGACAGAAAAAAGACAGTTCAGTATTCAACTGACACCTTTTGCATGCCAGCTAAACGATCTGGGGGATTCATCTAAAACCGACAGATCTCGGGCGGGATGTACCCCTGCTGCCCTGACATGCAAGTTGGGTACTATGTACCCAGTTGAAAGTCCAGTCTAATGGAAACTAACGATTGAGTTTACTAGCCCACGGGCGCCAACTGTCGATAGACAGATGTCATGCCATTTGTATGTCACTTTGTCGAGTTTCTCTGCCTTTTTGAGTTTGGTTGCTGTTCGGAGGCTTGCGCATCTCCCGCGCTGTCGGTAAGTTAAGTACCTACTTCCCTACTGACTAAAATTCAACCACCGGCAGCTTACGGGCACCTCAGGGTTTCAGAAAAATTGGCCGCTGAGAGCATAAGAGACGGAATTAGTAGATCAGCTTATGCTCTTTAGACTATGCTCTTTAGGCTATTTATTTTTGTAACCTATGACTTAGGAGGTCAACTTTTCTGCTATCCAGTAGGGCATACTACCGTAGTACCTAGACGTCGTACTCGACTCCTGTAGGTGTGTTGGTGGAGGTTACCATCGCATAAGCCATTGACATATTTGATTCGAATGCTAGTCTATCTGAGCTTCTGTGTGTGGCTTGGCCTTGGCCAACTCAACCCAGGAGCCTGGTTCCTGGGTCGTGACTCCCCAGCGTCGGTGGTCTAGATGCTGATCCGACCCAACCGACACTTACTCGTGCGACTTTGGTTTCTTACTCCATCATTTCTCCATATTGTGCATTGGGACTGTGCAACATTCTCTTCTTAGCCATCTTTAATTGATTATCTCCATCGTCGTCACAAACTTGCAAACAATTCTTTTCGCTCACGATTCGTTACAATGTGCTTTTGCTTCGCCCTAGCCAAAGGGGGCAAGCAAACCTTCGATGTCCAATCCCATGAATATCCTTCGATTAAAGGGCAGACATAGTATCACTGTCCCGTCCACCGGTGTTACCATTCCATCATCGCCTCTAGACCTGTCGACCAACCCTGGTGTGGGGAGTGCGCAGTTATCTTCTATCATACACACAAATATGCGGTATGGGCTCATTGGCACGACATCCCTACTTCGCAACAACCCAGCACCGTTGAAATAAGGGCTCAAAATGCCGAAAACGATTCTGCAGAACTCATTGAGGAGATAAATGCCACTCGAGAACAACACCTTGACATATCGGCTCTGCAAGATCTCCGGACTTTCGAAGATGAGAACTTGGAGTACACGGTGCCTTTCGGTGATGAAACATACAAGAATCTAGGGGTTTCTCTCTTGGTACACAATCGTACCCCCGTCATGTCTCTTCTGAGATTCGAAACTTTCGATGGCCTGGAGGCCTTCCAGCCATGTTCACCAAACATTGATCAACTGAACCTCCAGAAGGCCCTGCGTCCCATTGAAACGGGCGATCCCGTTTTCAATGCAGCCCGCGACTGGTCATGCATCCTACAATCCCTTCCAGGCTTGCCCAAAGAATTGAGATGGATTCTTGCCACTGTTTACGACTTGGCTTGTGTCATGTTGCGTGCCGACAGTGACGAAGATGCACACTGGGCCATGAGGCCATGGCTCTCACACTGGTACGATGTTGCCGACATTCTTTTCTTGAAGTACAATATTCCTGCCACAGCACCAGATCCGGATTAGTTTTCGCGGCCTCTGGTACCACTCGAGAACCCGGCGAGGTTATCTCAACACATCAACCCAGAAGGCAGCCGCCAGTCTCAGAATATTGGTGCGACTGTCGATCATCAAACTCCGATATCCAGTCTCATGTACGACTCGGCCCTTGACCTGATCGATATATGTGTTGGCCGCCCACCTGGAATGATCAGGTTCGTCAACAACATGGAGTTGAGACTATTCGACCCTACTCCTGGGGGACAGATATTCTCACAAAGTCTGCCGTGAGAATGCCGTGCGCTATCGATCCTTCGTCTCAAGTATTTGCGCCTCTATTACAAGACGATGATACTAGTGGGAAGAATGATCTCATTCTATCAGCGATGACTAGCAGATATGACGCTCTTTTACTACACAATTGTTTGGGCGGGACGAGTTAATTTGGGTTCAGGAACACTTTCAGTGGGTTGTCTATGGCGTTTTGGTACCATGGCTGAGATATTTAACATGCAAGCGATACAAATAGCGATCAAAAGAATAAGTAGAAACATTTCCTCTCTTGGCTCTCCAACACTTGCAAGATTCGCCCATGCTCAGTTGAAGGCATAGCCTTGCTCCTTCTAGAAGCTATAAAATATGGCCAAACAAGTTCGTCATTCAGTTGAGAATCTCTCGACTTGGCCACACACCAATTTTCCGCAAATCATTTACTGTGCGGCAATGAGGCTCATGTAAATTCCCCAAGCAACACCTGCCAGGGCACCAACAAGGTTGCGTCCCTCGACAGTTTTGACAGCAGCAAAGTTGACGATGCTCACGGCAGGCCAGAGCTTCCAACCGGCATAGATGAGGGGAGCAAAGTCGGCCTTGGCAGCCTCCCAGACTACGGTCCAGTCGACTCGACTAAAGTCAATGGTACGCGGAGAAGTCCAATAAGTAACGGCCTTGGGAAGGCTAGTGATGATAGGAACATCCTTGATAGCAAATCGGAGGGCGTGGACGTAAGTGCTAAAGAGAAGCGTGTTCGCAGCGGCACCAACAGTCTGGTCCAAGGTGAACTTGATGAGAGTGTTGCGGACTGAGAGCTTGGGCTGAGCCTTTACAGCGCCTTTGGGATCCTTGTGCTTAGAAGGTTCCTCGGGGTGTGCTGGAAACGCTGACTCAAGAAAATCCTGCCTGATGGAATATTAGTGAAATTTCGGGGCAGTGAAACAGGACTGAGGCTCACCAGTAGAAGTTGGGTGGTGTGCAGATAATGTTGAATAGTAGGAACTGGAAGACGGGAACCCAATCTATAACAACATCTGTCTATATGAGACAAACTAGTTAGTATCTAACCCGAATGCAGAGTCAAAGACAACATATGAGTGTGTCGACTTACCCCAGCTCTATAGGCTGTAATGACTTGAGCTAAGACATTGGCGATGCCACCCAAAGCAGCACTCTGGATAGTGGCCATAATCACAGGAGGATATTGAAGGCTCATTTTGGATGAGTTTGGGTGCTATTTGGCAGTCTATACGTCAAGGTTGGTAGAGGTAGTTCAGAGGAGAGAAGAGACGTGTTGAGTTGAGTTGATGCCACCATGAGATCGGCGCTAAGATAGGCGAGCCAGGATTTCTGACGACACCCTGGTACTGAATACGGTGAAAGTCGTCGCTACTTCGTAGTTGATCTTTGTTATATCATGAGCAATTATGGAAAATTATACTTGAAGTGTTGTCGTGAATAGTGAGACATTGAACAAACTTTTAGATGGACGGGAATGGCGTGCAGTAGATTGTCGAAAATATTGAGTCAGAGTCGTAGTCTGGCTGCGTGTCCTTTCAATTAGCCGGTGTCAATTACACTCTTAATGTATCCCAAGTAGCCATGCAAATTACTACTGCAAGAATTCAGGCAGTAGGTAAACAATTCTATAATATCATCGAACGAATAGCTTGACGTCTCTTTGATGCTTCATCATTCAACCCAAATATTTATCGTACATCCCCCAGTCATCCCTCATTACCATCTTCATTCCTTTATTGACTCAACTTTTGTATCCACCAGACACCACCAGGTCTCGTAAACTCCTTTATGAATGAATATCTTAGACATGATAGCTGTCTTGCTCAAGTCCAAATTGCCGTTTACGCCCTGGTGAGAATCCACATAAAGAAGAGCTGCACAAAGTAGGAGTACATAAAGAGGAACTTGGTGCGTTGGCTGCGCTTGGCCCGGGAGTCCGTCTGCATAGGTCCGCCACTAACGCCAGCTGCAGTCTCAGGGAGAAGGACATACTTGAGCGACCGCATCTGAAGGGATAGTTAGCATATGTGTACTGTCTAATGATTAGGAAACGTACCAGGAAGAGCGAGTTTGCCAGGTAGGTGTAGAAAAAGATCAACCAGCCGACCCAGCCACCAGTGCCCTTGCCGCCGTTGAGGATCTCAGCAACGACGACAGTGACGATGATTCCAACGAACTTGTACCCCGAGTAGGCGATCAGATCAAGGAGTTGCGATTGGCTGGAGATGCTCAGGAGATAGCATCCAAGCTTGAGGAAGAAGATCTCGACGATAACGACTATAAGACTGATTGTGGCTGTCTTTCCGAGGAGTTCTGGTTGGAACTGGTGGTTGAGACCGGCGATCAAAGTCGAGAGAAGGATATATGTCACCAAAGCCATAACTATGTCGTGGTTAGCCCTCCGTTCAGTTCGAAACACCAGTACTTTGCGCTACACACCTGGGATGTACATGTCGGGACTGTTGATGTCGTCTCGTGGAGGCAGATACCAGCCATCCTGTCCGTTTTGTCCAACGGCCTGCTTTCGCGACCAAGGCTTGTGTCTCCAAGGGAAAAGGACGAGGAAGAGCTTGTTTACGACATACGAGTTGGAGACGTTGAAGTAGTGTTTCAGGGCGGAGACGTTAACATATCGACCTAACTGTTGAAGTCAGTATCATAGCACCACCAAGGAAATGCGTTCCCAAGACTCACGTTCTGTTCCACATACTCCTGTCCATGTCTGAACGCTGTCTGACCAAATTGCGCCGCCACCTGCGCTGTGGGATCGTTCATAAAGTTGCCATATGCGCCAAACACATTGCCGCTGTTGCCTCCCTGCTGCTGATATGGGTTTCCCCCGGCATTAGCAGCGTAGCCCTGCTGCGATTGCGCGGAACCTGGAGGCGGAGGAGGCGATCTTAGTTGAGGGACGGTCGAGACATGCTGGGGAACTGGGTGGTGAAGGGGGGGTGACTGCGCGTAGGCCGCTCGTTGCATGGCGGGTTAAGAGGAGGTAGTGGGCGTTTGAGTAGTTGTCGATGCTATTCCGGTGCGACGCTGGTGATTTCTTATTATTTGAGTTGAGTAGAATTGGTGATGACGAGATGGAGCTGGTGTTGTGTTTGGTTTGGACCAGTTCTGGGAAATGTGTTCGATTCTCTCTGATTGGGCGCTAACATCATGGAGAGCTCCAGCCTACCTCCAAAGGAACCTGGAGCTTAGGTAGACGTTAGCCCCTGTTCCTTTCTCCAATGTACACGTGATTGCTCTTTTAAATGTAGTGGGGCACGTATTATAGGTGCATAGATTGAATGCATTTTAATCAATCATGAATATTGTTTATTCCTTTATTCCTCTTTCTACTTGTATATATAAGTCTATTGCATTAATTAACAAAACAGTTGGAGAACTATATAGCGATGTAACAAAATAGTACTTCGCTGAGTTGGTACCTGTTGACCGTTAGGGTTGAATCTTGGGGAAGGCCCAGGCCCATGCGCAGTGCGGCGTGTCCGGGTCAGGACAGTCCCTCAATTTGATATGCAGCAGCGGTTTTATCTTATCTGGGTTACTACTCTATTGCTAGGTCCTGTAGCCACATCTACCATCTCGTTCATCTTTTGCCTCCCGACTCCAATTCTCTCACCAACATCACAATTCTCGACTTCAACACTTCAAATCACAGAGAAGAGAAACTCACAAAATGTTAGACTCATTCGAGATATTAACCACTTCGGGTGTCGTTGTCTGGTCGCGCACATACACTGCCATAAACCCTTCGATCATCAACAACTTCATCGCCGATACCTTTATTGAAGAGAAGAGTGGCGCCATTGCCCTCAGCGACTCGAGGTCAGCCTCTACCAATCCTCCTTACAAGAGCGACCAACACACTCTCAAGTGGACTCTCGTCAAGGAATTGGGCATCATCTTCGTCGTGAGTACTTTAATTTTACTTGTCATGATGGCTTCTTTTACCCCCGATCCTCGGCGCTGACGTCCCCACTCCCATCCTTAGGCTGTCTATCGATCTCTCCTACACCTCTCATGGGTGGACAAACTCGTCGACAATATCAAGACCATCTTCGTCAAGCTTTACGGCGAGCAATTAACGAAGCCGCACACGACCCTCGTCGAATGTCATGCCTTTGATGAATACTTTGACGTACAAATCGAGGAGCTCGACCAAACTAGTACCAAGGTCCCCTCCACCACCATCACAGCCGGCGCAATCCCATTAGAAGAGGAAATCATCCCAAGAAATATCGGCGACGAACCTCCTGTTGCGCCAGGTTTAACATACCGAGGGCGCCACCTCAATGGACCTCAAGATGCCCTGTCGGCCGACGAGTCTACCCCCGCCTTGACTCCAAATGGATCGCGACCCGGCACACCAAGCAATCACATCCTCTCCGCAAAGGGTGGCCCTATCGCAAAGATCTCGCGACGTGCGCGCAAGGCAAAGAACCAAACATCCGCTCCCGCCTCTTCCGGCGACGAAGCGCCCCGAAAGAAGAAGACAACCGCCAAGAAGGGCCGTAAGTGGGACGCCGATGGCTTCGCAGATGAGGACGACGATGTTCAGCTTGACTACTCTAAAGCGCAAGCCACCAGTGATTCGGAAGCTGAAGGAAGATCAACCGCCTTGGACGAGATCGACTCAAACACATGGGGCTCGACGTCAAAGGGCAAGTTCGTGTTGAAGGACTTGGGTGATGAGGTTCACGAGATCTTGGCCTCTGAAGCAGAGAAGGCAGCAGAAACAAAGTCACAATCCAAGTCTGGTCTTTTGGGTACCGGTGTTAGTGCCATCAGCGGTCTCTTCCGCAATGTTGTCGGAGGCAAGACTTTGACCAAGGAAGATCTCGACAAGGCTATGAAGGGTATGGAGGAGCACCTGCTGCAGAAGAACGTAGCCCGGGAGGCTGCTGTTCGACTTTGCGAAGGTGTGGAGAAGGAGTTGGTTGGTGTCAAGACTGGCAGTTTCGAGAGTACGTTTCAACCCAAACTTTATCCTACAAGCCCGAATACTAACATGTATAATAGGTATCAACGCCAGGATCCAAGCCGCCATGGAAGCCTCGCTAACAAAGATGCTCACCCCCACGTCATCTCTCGATCTTCTCCGCGAGATTGATGCCATAACTGCTCCTTCGGTGACATCCCTCCGCAAGCCCCGTCCCTATGTCATGTCCATTGTCGGTGTCAACGGTGTGGGCAAGTCCACCAACCTTTCAAAGATTTGCTTCTTCCTTCTTCAGAACAAATACAAGGTTCTCATCGCCGCCGGTGACACTTTCCGTTCCGGCGCCGTCGAGCAGCTCGCTGTTCACGTCCGTAACCTCAAGGAGTTGACGGCCCGTGAGGGTGGTCGCGTTGAGCTTTATCAAAAGGGTTACGGCAAGGATGCTGCCACAGTCGCCAAGGATGCTGTGAGCCATGCTGCGCAAGAAGGTTATGACGTTGTCCTCATCGACACAGCTGGTAGAAGGCACAATGACCAGCGACTTATGTCTTCTCTCGAGAAGTTTGCCAAGTTTGCTCAGCCTGACAAGATCCTCATGGTTGGCGAAGTAAGTAACTCTTTTCACACTATTTGCTGTTCACCTGCTAACAAATCGACAAGGCTCTCGTCGGTACCGACTCAGTCGCCCAAGCCCGCAACTTCAACGCAGCCTTCGGCGCTGTCCGCACACTAGACGGCTTCATCATCTCCAAGTGTGATACTGTCGGCGACATGGTTGGTACTCTTGTCAGTCTCGTTCATGCAACGAACGTCCCGGTCCTGTTTGTTGGCGTGGGTCAGCACTATTCAGACCTGCGTAACTTCTCAGTGAAATGGGCTGTTGAGAAGCTGCTGAGCAGTAACTAGAATATATATTATACACTTTGGATACCAGAGTCATCGCGGATTCACTTAGCTATACCAGGATATCAATAATGAAGCAAGACAAGCTTGAGGTTTTGGCAAGAACCTTTCTACATTTACACTAAATTGAATTGAATGCTCAACAAATTGATGGTTGTCACAGCATGGCAGGATATTCTTGCAATTAGCTCATTAAATCTCATTTTAATTGTTCTTTTGAGAGTGAATTATGATTATATACAACAAGCAATCGTCTCGAATGCGTTGTCGCGTCGAAATGACATTTACCACACCGCTATGCAAACGACAGTGAAGGAAGTACTGAAATATCAAAACTTGTTGATCCGAAATCGTTTTTTTTCCTGTGTTTTTCCTTTTTCTTATAAGCTTTCACGGTTGTCTTTGATAAGATGACCCTCCCAAGCCACAGGCTTCCTAACGGAGTGAAAGTATGAAAGGCAAAGAATGCTTGATGAAAACAAAAAACAAACAAATCCCAATCTGTGGCATAAACATGAATCCAAAAGGGGGTATCTTTCTAGGTTCGCAGTCTCGGTGAAACTGGTATAATAATGTGCAGCGCAAATACTTATGCATCAGCCGTTTTTTTGTTGTGTTCGACAAAGGAAATATTGATTATAAATAGTCATGACATGCGTCTCCCGGATCAAAGCCGAGATGCCTTGCTTCCACTAATCCTCGAAGAAATCATTATCATCAAAATCCCCGGGCTGCGCATCCGAATCATAACCGCTCGTTCGCATCATCGGAGGAGTCATAGGCTCATCCTCTGGTTCGATAAGCGGTGGTGTGGCGATGGCTTGTTCCGCTCTGTGTGAGGTATTTGAAGCTCCTCGTGCTCGTCCAGGGGCATGGCTTTGCGACGGAAAGCGACGTCCAGTGCTGGCAAACGCAGTAGGCTGAGGCTTGTTGTCAACTGGCGGTGTTTGTCGTACACTGGAAGCGGGAGGTGTCATGAGGCCACCCAGAGGCTTGTTCTGGGAGGTCGAGTTGCTGCGCGAGGGGGTGGCTCTTTGTCTAGGGGCTGGAGAACGAAGGACGCCAGAGAGGCTGCTGAGCGAGGACTGGCTACGGTTACCCTTTCGCCAGTTACCCCAAGCAGCCGCCAAGGGTCCAATGGTTTGTGCCACTCGAGGCGTAGCATTCTGAATTGTTTGAGCGATATTGGGTAGGTTGATGGCGGAGCCACCGTTCATAGCCCTCTCTCGCTCCTGTTCCTCCATCTGGAGATTTGCCTTGAGTCTGATCGCGGCATCCTTCACTGCGTCGCGATCAAACGAGTCGCTTTGAAGGGCTGCGATAATGTCCTGCAAGTTCTCGTGTCTGACGGCAAGGAGCTCACGCAACCAAGTGATTTCATCATCGCGCTTAGTGATCTTGGTGCTGGCTTCGGGGTCAGTCTTAGATAGCGACTGCTCCAGCTCCTCAATACGCTGCTCGCGAGCCTGGAGTTGTTCTTGGAGGACCATGATGGATTCACGGAGAGCCTGGGGAGAAATCCTTTCCGGCAGGTCGAGATCACGAGTGGCCTTTCTGGGTTGGGCTACATGAACGTTGACATCGACACCTGCAGATTTGGCAGCTTGTGCGGCAGCGGCGGCAGCCTGCTTCGCGATCTCAAGCTTGTCTTCAAGATGGAGAATGCGATCTTGAAGATGCTCAGTCTTGGAAGCTGACAAACTGAGACGTTCAAGAAGGTGTTGCTCAGTCTTGTGGGCATCCTCCTGGGCATTGTGAACTCGTCGCTCATATCGAGTTTCCAGATCTTCCATCTCGTTCTGATGTTTGCGAGTGAGTTCCCCAAGCTCGACTGTCTTCGTGTTCTCGGCCTCTTCAAGAAGCATCTCGTTCTGAGCCTTGGCGGTGTCGACGTCAAGTCTGACACTATCAAGCTCGGCACGAAGCTTGGAGTTCTGCTCTTCAAGTTCCTCGCGGATGTAGTTGACCTGGTTGTTGGCGGCGTCGATCTCGGTTTGTAAAGCCATTCGAGTTCTCTTGACTTCACTGAGGCCGGATTCGCGGGCCTCCTCAAACTCACGTTGGTAGCGCATAGCCTTCTGCTCGAGCTTGTAGTTTTCGGTCTTCAGCTCGCCAATGATGCCTTCCAGACGAGCGCATTCGTTGTTTGCACGCATACCGGATCGTTCGTTTGATTGCAGGCGATCCATCTCGATCTCCAGACGCTCGCGGGTCTTAGCCTCGGCTTGAAGACGAGCATCCAAGACCTCTTGTCTGGCAAGCATAGCCTGGTCCTTCTTGATGCGACGCGCATTGTCTTCGGCAATTTCACGAGCAGCCCTGCCCATGTCGTCTTGAAGAGAGACAAACTTGCCACGCCAAGATTCGCGGATACGTTCATTCTCCTCAAGCTGAGTAGTGAGAGTGACGAGGGACTTCTGCATGTGCTGGTTGTCTTCTAATGCGCGGTTCAACTCGGCACCCTTCTGTCGAGCAGACTCATCGTAACGCTCAGCCTCGGCACGCCAGTGATGATTGTCTTGGCGAACATCCTTAAGTTCGACTTCCATAACCTTGCACTTGGAAATGGCTTCGTGCTGAGCCTGGGTGGCATTGTTCTGAGCAGCCTCCAGAAGAGCGATACGCATGGAGCTCTTGTTGTTTGCTTGCTCCAGCGAACGCAGTTTGTGGTCTCTCTGCTCAACCAGTTCGCGAAGACGAACCACCTCTTCAGCAGCGGTCTCTTGGTGGACACGAGATTCGGTGAATTTGTCTTCAGCAGCTCGGCGAGCAAGAATTGATTCCTCGCTGAGCTCTTCGGCTCCTCGAAGTCGCTCCTCAAGATCAGCCACACGCTGGTCGAAAACACTGCGGTTGATGATCTCGACTTCAATGCGGGTTTCGGCCGTTTGAAGTTTGCGCACAAGCTCAGCTGCCATGTCCTCGGCGGCACGTCGCTCAGAAACTTCGCTCTCGACCTTGGTCTGCTCAAAATAAAGACGCTGTTCGAGGTCGGTGATCTTATTCTGAAGCTCAGTAATCTTCGAGTTTTCAACTTCATCGGATTTAGCAGCAGCAGGTGCGCTAGCCTGAACAGCCTCCTGGATCATCTTCTTCAGAACATCATCGCGGTTGGCGTTGTGGCTAGACTGCTGCTTGAGTTCTTCCAGGGCTTCGAGGATAGCCGTGGGAAGGGTTTCTGAAGACGCTTGTCCAGAAGCAGGGGCTGGCGAGGCCTCTAGGTTGCTGCGCTGCTGAGCCTGCAGACCTTCCATGACTGCAATTCGAATCTGGTCTAGGCGACGGTCCCTTCGAGGGCTCATGGAGCGGCGGTACATAGGCTCCTCATCCTCGTCATCGGCGTCACTTTGTTGAAGTTCAGCAGAAATGCTACGCATATCGCGGCGAGAAGAAGGGGTACCACGGGCACGGGTTGCCAGGACTTGTTGGATGGAAAAAAGCGTCTTTTCCATTGGTTCAAGACGAGATGCCAACAGATTGCCGACGACTTGGTTGACGCGGCCATCGAAGAACTGGGCGCGGTTTTCCAACTTGTCATGCTCATCCTCAGTAAAAGCACCCTCCCAGTCGCTAGCTGGCAGGCTCTCGCCATCGATAGCATCACCTGCGTTGGCCATAGGGGGGTCGAGGAAGGGATCCTCAATCTCTGTGCTGGGCATGGGCTGGACAGAGCTTCTGGAGAGGGCGTGATACTCCCGGGGAGTCAAACTGGCCTCATCACGGGTGTAGTGGTCGCCAGCAGGCTCCAATTTGTATGGCGAGGAGTTGGCAACAGCGGACAGGTTACGAACCGGGCTGCTCTGCTGCCACTGACCAGATTCACGAGTTTTGTTAACGCCCATGGTGGGGTTATCAAAGAACTGGTCCATAACAGCATCAATTTCCTCAAAGGTGGGCTCGTTGCTGCCACGACCACCAGCAGGCAGCGCAGTAGCTGAAAGCTGGGGCACCTCTTCCTCTTCGACTGATTCCACAATGTCATCCCCGACGGGTACAGGAGGGAGAGGTTTCTCCTCGGGGGTAGGGCTCTTGGCAAATCTGGAAGCAGCCAGACCCTTAGCCGGCTTAACAGGATCAGCGAAGCGAGAAGCACCGAGTCCCTTGGACGATGTCCTTGGAGGAGGTTGATTGGTGTTGAATCGAGAAGCGCCAAGACCAGAAGTAGCTGGGGCAGGTACAGGGCTAGCCTCAGGGGAAACGTCAGACACCTCATCTTCTGGCTCAGTCTGCGTGGTTTCCCCATAGGAACTCGCACCCGGCTTGAAGGCTTCGGCATTGGCAGACAAAGTCTTCTTGTGACCATGTGTGAAGTCTTCTTCACCAAAGGGACGGGCATCGTTGAAGCTTTGCATATCCTTGTTGGATTCGAACTCAAAAGGCTTCCAGTTGTTCTCAGTGGCCGAGGCCACAGAAGGCGCCACGGATGGAGCGGCAGTGGTAGCCTTGGTATCGATTTGATCGGAAGTGAGCATAGAAGACATGGATGTATCAGCAGGCAGATGCTCATCCTGCGTTGTTTGTTGAGT
Organism: Fusarium graminearum PH-1; assembly: GCF_000240135.3. Classification (NCBI taxonomy): domain Eukaryota; kingdom Fungi; phylum Ascomycota; class Sordariomycetes; order Hypocreales; family Nectriaceae; genus Fusarium; species Fusarium graminearum. The sequence continues at coordinate 643,347 of NC_026475.1, read as the reverse complement.
TTCTTGGGGCGAAGCATCTTTTTCATTAGGCTGCTCTGCAAACAGCGGCACGTCATCACCATCAGGGGCAGAGCTGCGTGCTCGCTTAAATCTGTTCTCATCAGCAACAGGGCGGCCATCAGCATCGAATTGCTCCTCGAGCTCTTCCGATTTAGCAGACGATTGACTTGATGGTCTAACAATTGGCACCGCCTTGGACTTCTTGCTCGATTGCAGTTCATTAGAACTGAGGTCAATGCTTCCGAAGATGCTACCATGTTTGCCCTGACTGGCCGGGCTGGTGAAAGAATCAGAGTTGGGCGTGAATGCAGGTGCAGTAACATTGAACTTGGGACCCGTAGTAGAGAAGCTGAAAGCACTTTCGCCTGGTGAGAAAGGCGGGGCATTCACATTAATCTTGGCTGGCGTAACGTGTGAAGGCTGCTTCGCGGGTGGGGAGCTAAACATGTTTGCACCAGAAAGGTCAGTGTCGGCCTGGAACACTGCAGGTTGGAAACCAGCAGGTTCGAAGGTGCTGGCAGTAGGCTGGAAGCTGCCAGCGCCAGGCATGAAAGCGCTTGCGCCGGGTTGAAAGCTTCCTACGCCAGGCTGGAATGCACTGGCCGTTGGTTCGAAGGCCTTAGCAGCAGGTTCAAAGCTACTAGCACCTGGTTGGAAAGTGCTACTCTTGCTGCCGAAGTCGAATTGGCCAGGAGTAAAAGAACTGGCAGGGTTGAACTTGAATTCCGGTGCCTGCACATTAAGCTTAGACAACGAGGGTTTGCTGACATGACTTGAGCGTCGATCCATCTTGTTGCCGCTGCTGACTGAGCCGGAGTCATTCCAGGGGTTGCTGGCTGTGGAGAAATTCTTTTGATGGCCAAAGCCAGGGAAATCGATCTCCTGGACAGGCGTACCAAGATTGCTGGGGTTGGTCTCAATCTCATAAGCCTCGTCAGTTTTACGAGACTCGGGGATTTCGTTGAGGCTGCTGAACTTGGTAAGGTTGTTCTCATCAGCAGTGACGCTGTTTTCATTGTGGTCACGGAAGTAACCTTGTGACAGTGAGTGGCCACGGCTGTGAGGTCGAGGATGATGCAGTACAAGGGGTTTGGACTGCTCGTTAGCAAACCGTTCCTGGACGGGGAACTGATTGGGAGCTTGGTGGTTCTGTGCAGGTACAAAAGGATCTGGGAAGGCCGCAGGCTGCTCGTTTTGAGGTTGTGGGTTGTAGTCCTCGTGCTCCAACTCGTTACGAAGTTGCTCTTCCAAGTGATACTCGGCATCATCAATCTCAGCTTGCAGAGTGTCGGTGTTTTGTTGTTGAGACGGCTCCGGTGTCATCGACGGACTCTTGCTGGGGGCTTCTTCCTCGTCCTCTCGAACCTCTTGCAGACGAGGGGAGTTACGAGCAGGCTGCAAGTATGAGAATTGCTGGTGAGGCATCATAGGATATTGCAGAGACTGGTGACGTTGGTGAATGTTCATGCCGGGACTCTCTGGTCCTCCATAGGGCGAATGAGGAGACATCATGCCCATGAGAGAAGGTGAATCATGCCGGTTAAGGCCAGGCCATCCTTGTGGGGGTTGTTGGAAACCGAAAGGCGAACTGTTGGCAGGAAACGAGATAGATTGCCTGGGGTTGAACTTGCCGGGCATACCTCCAAAGGAGAGTGGTGAAGCGCCATGTGATAGGCCAGGGCTGTTTGTGGATGGTCGTGTGAAGTGGCCAGGCTGAAATCCAGGTATGCCGTGATTGCTTGAGGCTGATGATGTTGGTAGAGGTGGAGAGAAGGGGAGCGGAGGGTATTGAGCAGACGGCTGGCGGCTGAGGTCTGTTGTAGCAGGCGAGGGCTCGGGCTCATCATCGCCAAAGGATACGCCAAGCGCCCGTAATTTGGCCTCTTGAAGATCCGCCTCGTACTTCTTCCAACCATCCAAATCAGGAAGCGTTACCTTGAAACTATGCTGTTCCCTTTCCTTAACCACGTCATCGAAATCGGGCCACGTATCTCGAGTTTGAGAATCCGCTGTGCCTTCTACTTGGTAGCCCTCGACTTCCAAATCAAACCCTGAAATATCGTATCCGAGCTCTCCCCAAGAGGCAAACATTCGTTCTATCTCATCCTGGCGGAGGGGCATGGGCGCATTGCCAGGTTTTCCTCGTCCAGTATCCCGTGGGATAAGAACCATGATATTCTTGCCTCTCCATGGGACCTTCTTTTTCAAGCGAGGTGTCGGTGCAGGCTCCTTGGGAAGAGGCTTTTGTGTGCCCTTCTTCGGTGTTGCGGGCAGCGCAGGTTCCCCCTTGGCAGTACCATTGGGGGTACGCTTATCTGTAGTTTCTGCGACAGGTACTTCCGAGGTAGGGGCGGCCTCAGACCTGTCGCTAGCCGCATCATGCGTTGCTGGTGCGGCTTCGGAGGTCGCCATACTGCTGTTTTGTCCCGTTTTGGGACTTAGGGAATCCCCTGGTCTGAGAGTCTCGATACTAGATCTGGCCCGAGGTTGGTGCGCAGATCCTTCTCGAGACACGTTTCTTGATCTCCGTAGGGCTCGTGGAGTGCGAATTTCACCCTCTTCCAGCCAACCAGGTTCGGAGCCGCTCAACGAAGAGTTCTCGTCTTCACTTCCGTCACTGAACCAATGTCGGCTCTCTTCGTTGGGGTCGTCGGTAGTATGAGTGCGTATCCAGTCTTCAGTAAGTCCACGGGTCGGTCGGCGAGCACGGTTTGCAAGGACAGCGGCGGCAGCACTCAGCGAAGAGCTTTGTGGGTCTGACTGCGATCGTAGTAGATCAGGAATTGGGCGGAGAAAGGGCGTCTCGATGTCCAGATGGTGGATTGGAGATTCGTCTGAGCCTTCACTACTCACGCTTCGACGACGGAGGTTGCTATCCGATTCGGGATATGGGGAACCCCAGCTAGCTGTAACGAATTGGGTCACCTCGGGAGGTGGTGTCCTCAAAAATTGTAGAGCTCTTTCCGGAAGTCGAGGAGCTTGGAGAGTAACAAGGACGGGAGAGGACTCTATCTCCTCTTCGCCGTCGATAGTTGAAGTGTTCGACAAAGCTGGTGAGGCCGGTGAGGCAGGGCGGGATCGAGAGGGTGAAGCTCCGTGACCGTCCTGTGCGGATGCACCAGGAGGAGCAGCTGTTGACGTTGTAGAAGACGTCTTTACAGTAGCCTGTTCATTCGGTGGCTCCCAGTCAGCGGCTGTCAGTTATGCAGTGGCGTCTGGAGACGAATGTGTGCTCTGCAAGCTCACACAGTCCAAGACCAAAAGGAGGGAAAAGTGGTTCAGTTTACTCACTCAGGGAGATCAGTGCAGACCAAGAATACGTCTGCAGCTGAGTCTCGAATAGAGCCTGTCCTTTTCTCTCAAGGTCGGTCGCTTGATTTAAAAAGCCGATCTCGAAGGCCTGAGGGAGGGACACAGTGTTGCGAAACCAAATTCGTGGCCGGTAATTCTAACGGTCGAGGAAGAATTTAGGTGCGCGACGCGTTGTTCGACTTTATTAATAAAGGGGCGATCGGAATGACGGTTTGCCTGTGCTGCGAGCGCAGCGTAGGTGGGAAATTTCCGGGGTGTGGAAACGGACCACCAGGGGGGGCGCGAAATACCAGAAAAAAAGTGTATATCGAGAACCTAAGGAAACGGCCTCATGAAAAGAAAAGAGTGGCCAAAAGAAGACAAGGGGATAAAGACAATGCGGCCGGACTCATCTGGGGTTGAATTATTATCAGTTGGGGGAGTCAAACGGCCTATAACAACGAGATGAGAGAGGAGGAGAAACAGGAAGTAGAAGAGAGGAAGTAAGTTGCGGAGCGAAGAGAATGAAATGAAGACGTCGGTCTCGAATGAGAAGGAGGGATATGATGAGATTACATGAGAGCTTCATTCGATAATGAGTGGTCGAGATGGAACCTCAATGCTTCATTTGGGATGTACCGCCTCGTATGTGCTGTACCGTACCTGTTGCTCCTGCCTCGAATTAGCTCAACGTCAGTGCTAACTGCTAACCAGTCCCGCGGCAGCCACTTCCAATTCTGGGCGTATGAGCTGTCCCAATTTTCTTTTTGTTTTGCTCCCCGTGACGCTGTAGTGCAGAAAGATTGGCAGTAACTATTCCTATTCAGTTGGCCACTGGAACTTGCCATAACCTCAACTTACTCGCTTTTACATACAGCACTTGGTTCCCTTCATCCTCAGACAATGACAGTACAGTCCGTACAGTACTCTTAGACTCTGTACCTTGAAAGAAACGCCTTGTTCATGTTGTAATGAGACCCGCACTCTACGAGTACCCGCATTAGCACGACGTAATTTCGGCAAGGGCCCCTAGCATCTTGGAAGAATTTCGAAGCAATAAACAAGACGAAAGATAGGGGATACCTCCATCGGCATCACGATCTGCTACTGTCCGGTGTACTCATTATCAATTTCTCGTTTCTAGACCCTTTGATCTCGGCCCGCACATCAGGACGATACGACCCAGTGCTGGTTGCTTCGCTGGCATCGCCTAACAAAACAACTCGACATGATTGCTCAGACTTGCTGCGTGGCCTCCAGGTTTTCAGCCTGAAGTGATGGTTTTATGATGACTTGCAGTCTCTCGATCGATAGGTATGCTGAAGCTCCTTTACTTCTGCGGACCAGGGATTTGTTTATTTTGGCCCATTTCTTCCATGATTCGAGGGATGTCCATGCATGGACATTACCCTTGCTGGGATAGACCAATAGGCAATGTGGGTTTGCTTCGTGGAACATTTCCCCGGAGTTTTAGGTCGAGTTCAGGTTGGACAACTCACCACATCGTCCCAAAACACTCACTATCATCACGATATGGAATGCGTGATTTGATAGCCTTGTACTCATCACAAATGTCTTTGTATTCTTTCTCGGCCGGTCGAAAGTCAGATTCTTTGCACTTCCCCCCTTTCTTGGTTTTGCCTCCACGCCATTGACTTTTCATGTACAGGCTACAGTAGGACCCTTAAATACACCGGGCCCGTACCCGCCCGTACCTGGAGCTAACTCGGGCCTCCTCCACCTTGCTGTGGACTGCGTTTGGAATGCTAGCTCAGGCACCCAGCTTTCCCTTTCCAAGCTCCGTCCAGCGCCTGTGGAGGGAGAGTTATAACTTTAGTTTAGGTAATTGTGCGAAACTCAAATCATGTCAATCCGACTACAGACTATGGATACAGAATACTATCTTGAGCGTCTTGCTTGGAGAGCACACCGATATGGGGTTCGCTTAGTTGTCGGCCCATCGTTTCATTGGGATTGTTCGCCTCGCTTCTGAATAAGAGACCGATTTCTCCGTAATATGCATCAGATCCCAACAGCACAACATCCATGCGGTGGCTGATCACTACAAGGGATCTCCTAGCTACAGTCAACCAGAGCGACATTGTGTGTGTGTAAGCACATGAGTCGAAGTACGAAATTGGGATTTTGAGGCTCTTGTATTGGTAGTGCTACTATTTATATGCTCTGATACTGATGTTAGTCGCTGGTCGCACAAGCTTGGGTGCCGTGCATATATGTGTTCTTTACCAAAAGGCCGAGTGTTTTTTGTACTCTCGGCAACTAGCATTATTTTGATATGTTGATTACAGGCCTGTATCGGAGCGAAGGAAAATCGGTCTACAATGGTCACCACCTCGGCAATTGTGTAAATCGAACATAGCCCGCCAGGTCGGGTCGCGCAATGTTCGCGGTCAAGCAAAAGGATCGATGCTACAGGGTAGGTTAATTGGCCAAGAACATCAAAGTAGAACACGAAGATGTGAATAGTACAAGGTGCTAAAGACTCAATGGGAGATCGCAGTATTTGAAAAGATGAAAACTGTCGACTCCATGATGACTCCCTAGACTCATTGTGGTCTTAATTCGAACAATCGTATTGTCAAGCAGAGGGAGGGCCTTTTGGTATCTTGGTCGACCAAGTAGTCTTCAGTACCCAACCCATGAGCATATGCCAATCGTGCATCATCAATTACAATACGGGAGCATATCGTACAAGGTAATCTTGATATAGTATTATTAGTCGAGTTTATCGATACATATTGATGTAATAAGCAGATGACCCATTCCGACGCCGATGAGCTCTAGTGGGCTCAAGGCCAGGAGAAGGAAGAAAGAGCAAAGATATGTAATCATGTCCACTCTCCAGATAATTCAGAAACTGGGACTTGTAAACCGGGTCATGCAAATGCGAACGCGGAGTTTGTGATGCTGCCTCAGTCAATTGCAGCCGTGACTTTCGTTATCAAATTCGTACAACACTTTCTATATGAACCGTCCAAATGATTCGTGTCCGAGAACGCCACCCGCGATAGCCCTGAGATTGCCATTTGAACCGATGAAATGGGATGAGAGCAATAATAATGCTTTTTTATCAAACATGCTAAAGGGAAAAAAAAAAGAAAAAAGATGAAGAGGTTCATCTTCTCATGACTAAAAGTTGGATGATGCGTTTACAGGCGTTGGTTGATGGTAATTCTCCAACGTCGACGCAAATGGGCTGCGCTGGGGACCAGCACTACCGACACTGTTGTACTCGGTCTTCTCAATACTGTGGTAAGGGCCGTTGCTGTTGGGACGGCTGTTGGACTCGTCAAAGTCCATGAGACCATCAGCCTCTTCGTTGTGCTTCTTGCGTCCCCAGATTCTCCAAGCAACGAGACCGAGAGCACCGACGACAATGGCACCACCAATACCGACAACAACGCCAATAACAGTGTTGCGGGTCTTTGTTGACATGCCAGATGAGCTGCCGTCGTCATCACCATCGCTGAGTCCAGGCGTAGAGGTAGACACACTCGTAGTGGTCATAGTCTCGAGATCACCATTGTCGTTGGTCCTCGTGACAACGGCAATGTGGGTAGAGGTGACAGGCTTGGCGGTAGTTCGAGTGTCTTTCTCGGCTGCAGTGCTGCTGGCCTCCTCGTCGCTACCGGCGGCAGTGCTGCTGGTGTCCTCGTTTTGGTTCTTGCTGCTGTTGGCGGCGGCGGTGGTAGGTGAAGCAGCCGCTGTTGTCGACTCGGCAGCGGTTTTCTCATCAGTGGCAGAAGCAGCGGCAGTAGACTGGGTGTCGTCGGTGGCCTCGGTGGGCGAAGGAGCAGAAGTCTCAGCGGGCTTGCTATCGGCAGCGGTGGATTTCTCGGCAGCCTTGGTAGTAGAGCTGTCCTTGGTGGGGGAAGGCTCCGCGGGCGTGGTCTCTGCAGGTTTATCGGCAGTAGACTCAGCAGCAGTAGCAGATGCCTTTGAAGGCTCGTCGGTAGCCTGGGTAGCTTCATCGGAGGCGGTATCGGCAGGTGCATCAGACTTGGAGTCTACTGTGTCCGTGGGAGCAGCTGTATCTGGTTCTGCCTGAGAAACCGAGGGCACATCGATTGGTAGTGTTGCACTTGCTAGGACGTCCTCGGGTTTTTGACTAGGGCTTGCTCTTCGCATAACTCGACGCTCCTTGAGGTGGATTTTGTTGAGGTCGATCCATGATGCCTGAGCGACGCAGATAATAGCGAAAGCTACCAGTAGCAGCTTGACAAACCGTGTGGCGTACATGTCGGTGGCTGTGACTGCGGATGGTGTCGGATATAATGACGAGGAAGGGTGATTAGACAGGAATGACCAGTCGAGATGTCGAAAGGAGCTTGTCGTCCCTGTTCAGGAGTGGTGAAGAGAAACGCGTAATGGCGCTTTAATAAACTTGCTGCTGACGCAAACTGGATATACGACTAAGTGGAGAGATCAGCTGGCTATCCGCGATCAACGTGGGAATAAATTGTCGTATGCGATGCGAATATCTGAATCGAATAAAGTGTTCGCGATTCAGAGGATGGCACTGGTATTTTATCTGCGATTATTTGACAGAAGGATTATTGGCCGTCAAATGAGTTGCGAGAGCGAGAGTGAGATCGACCAACAAAGCGTCGAAGTGGGATATGATCCTTAGTCTAAACGACGGAAATTGTTGGAGATATGTAAGTAAATAACAAAGACAGAAATAAGAGCGAGAGTGGGTGAGTCAGTCAGCGAGTGAGCGAGAGACGGTTGTATATGCAAGTCGACTATAACAGTCACGAGAAAAATGCAAGAGTCGTGTGATGAGGGTGAGTGGGAGTCTTATAAAGAGACCAGGGCTGGCCAAACAAAGGAAGATGACTTATGGAATGGAATGGAGAAGGACGGAGCGGGTCAGTAATTGGATTGCTGGGCCTCGTATTTGGCAGGCCCCAGTACAGAGTAGTTCAGGCAGTCGATATGCATGGGCATGGATCTGGGTCAGGGTGGTACTGAACGGGGGACCTTTGATGGATGGAGGCTGTGCTTTTAGGGGAGACCTACTATTATCCGCCCTTATCGCTACCAACCTCCATTTTAACACAAAGGACAATACGATAAACACGGCATAATACGCAAACGGCCTGTTGATTTTGCCATGTAGTTGTGATTGTCTACCAAGTGACCTCTATTATTTAGAGTTGCCTAGGTATTGAGAGAATAGGAAAGAAAAAAAAAAAAGAAAAGGAAAAAATTCCAAGCTCAAGCTGTCTAAAACAAGTGCTCAGGTCGAACTACCTTAGCCGAAACAGCTCGTTTGTGGCGGCCACACCGCGCGCCGAGACTTACGAATCGACCAAGCTGGAAACGATGGGTTAGGTTAGCTCTGGTTACCTAAATCTCTGTTGTGAATTTAATAGGTATTTATTTTTACGGATAAGGTTGACCGATGATAGACTTTCGTTTAGAAAGCCACAATGAAAAGGCCTGCATGTTTCGCCTTGCGGCAGTTGTTATTAACCGATTCGACAACGTTTCTCCAACAAGGAAAATGTTGAAGATCTATTGTTTCCGTTACTGCACGGCCGTCTCCACGGGTAGGTATGCATGCATCAGAAGCCAAGTTTTAAGTTTTTTCTCTTCTTCTCACATGCATGACTATTGACCACTGACTGTCAGGGACGAACTGGCAGGAGACCTACCTGTACTGCACAAGTCATGAGCATGGCTGTGGCTGTTCGTATAACTAAACCGTTCTCATATGTCAAATTTCTTAGAGGCCCTCTCTCTGATGCTGTACTGATTCTGTATTTCCCTCAACATCACTGCTCTTTATGCTTTATGTCTATTGATCTAGAAAACAGCCCTAATGCTTCACAAACCTATCATCTTTACTCAGGTACATACACGTACAGTTGTCGACGTCGTTGGTGGATCACGCACCCCTGTCACGATCAGTGTGAGTCGTCGTCATCATCGTCAACAAAAGGTGATCAACAGTCTTTGACACAGATTTTCATGTGCATCAGTAGCAACAGCATAAAATATCAAAAACTTGGCGGTTCATCATCATACCCTCTGTGACAATCAACATGCTGACTGAACGGCTGCCTCTTCCTCCGTCTCCCTTTCTTCCAAGGGTTCGTTGCTACGACGTCAGTCCTTCCCTGTCAAAACTCGCCTCTACCGAAATCATCACGTAAAGAAGGATCCTTACCAAATCCACTTTGCCCGTCGGTCCCTTACACAGAGTAGGTCATTCACTAAAATAAAAGTGGTCGGCTTCTGGGGATGACGGGAGTTTGTTATCGTCCGACTAATGGGGAAAACACCCCTAAAAGAGAAGAACAAAAATAGCATCAGACCTCATCCAAGCCAATCCTATCCCGTCCCCTGAGCGCCGATACATACCAAAAAGTAAAACTCTCCGTCCTGCCGGGTCCTCGAGCCTCAAGGTCTCTTTGTCGGTTTCTGGTCCTCTCAGTCGTCATCGTTATATCTCTTGGGAAGATCTTATAGCCAGGGGGAATCCACTGCTTGCAACATGAAATCAAGGTTATCGCTCAATTTTATTTCATTTTAGTAATATTGCTAGCATAATTGCATTGCATCCCCATCTTCCTGCGTGTAAAAATGACAGCTGTCAGAAAGCAAGCTCTGTTCCAAGGTCTACAGCCATGGTCTACCTCTTTCAAAGGGTCCAAAGTACATACGACGCGTGATTTGTCTTACGTGTTGCAGTATTTGGGGCCATATTGTTACGCGCTCACCTAACCTGTGTTATGATTCGCAAACGGCACGACATACAAAAGACTCCGTCCAGTCAAATCATCTCTTGTGGTCTTACTTCATTGTTGTCAACCATTTGACCGTAACGTGCCTTTCTTTACCAATGTCACGTCACCTCGGTTGGACCCTTTGTCGATCCCCCGTGAGGCTGTGTTCGATCATGGGGATGCTGAATGCTTAATCCAACGGATCCCATCACTTGCCTATTTATTTATTTATGCTGTTATGATTGAACGACAATAAATAGGGACGTGCAAAAAGTAAGCCAAAATGGTGTTCCTGTTTTGCTTTCAAACCAAAGCTCATTTGCCTGACTCTTCCCTTCACCCTTGGTCAACAATTCAATCTCCAAGCATTCTCATTGTCTCAACGCAGATTGACATCACCACAGACACTCGAAAACAGCAACAAAAATACAGTCATTAGGTGATATTGTATTATCGGGATCGCATTCCTCCCCTAAGCAAAGTATGATGCGCTATAAACTAGGAAATCCAGCAGCTTGAAATCAAACATTGCCTACAAGACCCTGCTTTTCAGTTATAAGCCAATAAGATAACACAATATGCAACACCTCACAGGTGAAGCGGCCCTAAGTCCGATAACATTTTTCCTCGATCGTAAGATGCGCATGCAATTTCTTGGAATGAATGACAATGTGTGTAATGGATGCGTGTGGACGCTGTGGGCCAATCCCAATACCCCTAGGAAAGGCTGGTTATACCCAAGTAAAACGCCGAGCATAGAACCAATGAAATAATAAATCTTTTCCATCAAATATGGTATCTCAGTGAATGCAAAGAAACGGAAAACGAGCCTTTAGGCTATTGGCTCCAGATGGGAGCGTGTCGATATGCTGGTGAGTTATAGCTATGGAGGACCCGGAATGGAGGGTCTTGAGCATACATTCCACCACCCTGCGAGTTTTGCCTACCGTGAGTCGGTTGGTTGGGAACGGGGCCAGTGACATATATGTTGGGATACTGTTGAGCCATGTTGGATGCCCCATAGACCAGGGCCTGGTTCTGTATCATGTAATTCTGCTGTAGTTGCTGTTTGAGAGTGTACATATCCATTGGCGCCCATGCTTGAAGAGATGATTGGGGACGAAGTTGCTGCTGCTGATATTGTTGCTGCTGCTGATATTGTTGCTGCTGCTGATATTGTTGCTGCTGTTGCTGCTGTTGCTGCTGTTGCTGCTGTTGCTGCTGTTGCTGCTGTTGCTGCTGTTGCTGCTGTTGCTGCTGTTGCTGCTGTTGCTGCTGTTGCTGCTGTTGCTGCTGTTGCTGCTGTTGCTGCTGTTGCTGCTGTTGCTGCTGTTGCTGCTGTTGCATCTGCATCTCCATTTGTTGCTGCATCTGCATCAACGTAGTGCTGCTTCTTGAGCGTGGCCTACCAGGCCCCGGACGCGGCTGTGCTGGTGCCGATGCCCGACGATTATGACTCGACTGCGAGATAGCCGGTCCAGTCTGCTGCGTACCGTTGCTCGAGTATGACAGAACCCTGGGTTGTTGTACAGGAAACCCCGATCGTGAACCCATGTTACCCCCTGGGCTTATAGGCATGCCTCGGTTCGAGTTACGTGACTCCGTGCGGCCGTGCGAGACGTGGCGATTCTGGGGTGTTGTCCGACCATAGTCTTGAGGCAGAGAAAGTCGCCTGCCAGTGGGCCGAGAGTTGATGGGGAAAGAAGGGGTCATGGAACGGCTGTGCCCCTGCTTGCCTCGCGAAGATTTGGAATTTCTGTTCTGCATGCTCACAGGAGGCGAGGCTCTTATGCGTGAGCCTTGTTGAGTCTCAATCTGAGATGGGCCGAGCGACATTCGACGACTCGCTGACAGATTTGGTGCTGAGCTATTGGTACGAAGATGAGCCAACTCGGGCTTATCTCGTCGCTCTTGCGTGCCTGGCATGGTGTTGGTCTTTCGCGTCGGTGAGGGCAAGCTGCCAGAGCTGCTGGCAGTTTTCCTGGGCACTGGCCGAGAAGACCGGGAGCTTGCAGCTCGAGTCCCAGAGACAGGCCCAAAGTGCTGGGAAGATAATCCCATGGCGGTTGAAGGGCGTCTCGGGGTTGGCTCAGGCAAGGAGCTTATTGTAGGACTGGCGTCTGCGCTTCGGGTACCAAATATCTGAGCGATAGACCGGCGCCAGGATTGCCGTCGAGACGGTTTCTTGGCTGCGAGTTTTTCGACACTCTTGGTTGTTTCCTCTCCTCCGAGTTCTGGCGCAATATCAACAGTCTGGCTCTCCACACTCAAGATAGTGTGCAGAGTATCTTTGCTCGGCTCATTCCGAAGTGTTGATCGTCTGGATCTAGGCCTCGATTTGGGCTTGAGACCCCGAGCATTGTTCGGCACAGTCTGTTCAACCACAGATACATTCTCCGTCTTCTTGAACGACCCCTTCCTACGGGAACCGTTGAGAAAGCGAGAGATCTTACTACCGCCCTGGGTGACATCAGGGGTTATAGTAGACAGTTGACTGTTATCATCGCTCTTTGACAGGAGGATTGGTGTTGTCGCGGTGCTCGATACTCGTGGCTCGAAACTCCGGGTGGACTTTAGTGACGAGAGGCGTATCCGACTGCCGATAGCAAATGGGGAGAATGGCCTGCTAGTCGGACTTGTTGGGTAAGTTGAGGTGTCATCATCTACTGATGATAGAGGAACCTCGAGGTGAATTGGTAACCGATTGCGTGTTTGTGAAGGGTCCAAAGAAGAAGTGCGCGTCGAGTTTGAATCCGAAGGCGAGCTCATCCCCGAGACGTCGATTTCAAGCCTTTCCGCAGTCATAGTGTTCTTTTCCGTGAAGCCGGATCTCAAGCTAGGTAATGATCGGAGAGAGACATTGGAACTGTAACCACTGTCATTGCGGGACGCGGTCCGCTGCGTTTTCTCAGATGAGGGACTCGGGATAAAGCCACTGTCAGACCTTGTCAACCCTTTAAGCATTTTGTGTTCGAGGTCCAAGTGCATTTTCTTTGGGTCTGGCTTTGAAGTTGTGTCTTCCTTTAGGTGCAGAACCTCAGCAACGGGAAATGAGACAGCATTCCCGTTCTCAGACATTTGGCCATGACCTGTTCTAGATTTGTCTGTATTGCCCAAATGCTCGGCAACGGAGCTTGGAACTTGAGCAATGACTTTTCCAGTTGTCATAGACCTTGTCTCTGCCGTGTTCAATCCTTCGTTCACCAAATTGGTAGGATTGATGGCTTGCTCATCAAAGTAATCCGCACAAGGGGTTGCTAGTGTCGACTTAGAAGCCCCTTGTTGCTTGACGTCATTTTCGGGCACTGGGGAAGTCACCGGTGCTCCGTTGGTGATGCGCAGAGATCCAAATTTCATACCACCTAGTTGCTTGTAGTCGGCTTCCACTGGCGTAACGGCCCTGCCTGAAGAGTGGGTTTGCGATGTGATTGTGGTAGGCATCGACATACGTCTTGCCATGCCAGACTCGATCGAATTGTGCCGGGATTGACTTGGAGTTGGTGGGAGACTCTTGCGGAAGCTCGATTTGGCTGAGACCGGGGGATTGGAATGGTGGGCTCTAGTTGCTACGCCTGGGATTTGCACGACGGAGCGGCGGCGCATTGGCATGTAGAGAGAAACGTCTGAATTCGTCCTGCTGATGGAAGAGCCCGCAGAATGATAGGCGTTGTTGTTGTCATCTGTTACATCCTGGCCGGCCTCATCAGAATGGATCTTAAATTTGGAGGTGATAGGCTCGCTAGGAAGCTTCTCTTTAGCACCGAGAAGCGATTTAAGCTCAGCAGCTCTCGTATTGTAGCCAGTAGAGCCAGACGGTACTGCAACGGGCATGCTATTTTTGAGGCAGTCAGCTCTATTTATCAACAAGCATAGACACGTTGCACAAACCTATCAGCGCGGGCGAGTGTGCGGTAACCGCTATCTTGGGCCATAGAGCTCGCCCTGGAGCTGTTGAGGAAGCTTGGCAACCTGGGAGACTGCTCTGACTGGACTGATGACCTTCGTCGCATTGAATCACGCCGGGATTCTCTACAAGTAGGACTTGTCACAGGACTAACAACGTCACTAGCAGGGACGGCTATACCAAGCCCAGGCGCCACCCTCCTCGTGGATGAAGCCTTATTAGGAGTAGGCGGCAGCGATCCAACAAGATACGAGTTGGAGTAGTGCTCACAATTGGGCGTCACGGCAGCAGCAGCGTATGGCAGACCAGCTGCTGTTGTCTGGCTGCAGTGGGGTGGCTTGGATAGTTTCCGATGCCCGCGAGGGGTTTCGGCGGATTGTTCATTGCCCATTGGACCAAACTGTTTGCACTCCTGGCCCGTGAGATGCTATCGGAAGCAAGAGGTAATGGGTGCTCGGAAGGAAGCTTATGAGGCTCCTCAACGAGCAAAGACGATCGTTCACTGGTACATAGGCGCCTCCATGCCGTCAAACATGAACTATCCCGTGTTCTACTCAGGCGTGAGGAAGGATAGAGTGAAGGAGCTCGGTGTGTGAAATGGTCGGGACTGGTATTGCAACAGGTGGAATTGGTTGGTTCTCAGAACTATGAAAAAGAAATAAAAGCAAAAGGAAGCTCAAAGATATGAGAGGTGAGAAGAGTAGAAGACAGAGAAGAGGTTGGACGAGGTGGAGTCGAGTTTAAAGATCCATGACAGTTTTGGCGGAGTTGACGGTCGCATGAGGGGAACTCCCGGACAAGGAGAACCTGGTTGTTTGTTGAGGTGAGGTATGAGATCCATGTGAGGGGTGAGACCAAACCGAGCAGGGGATGGATCATGTCGAGACGAGACGCGAGCATCAACAACAAGCCAGGCCAAGAACAGAATGAAGCAGCCACAGCCAAAGCGGATTAGTCGGTAGACGGACGAGACGGAGAAGAGCGCTGACGTGACAAAAGGCGCAGGAAATTGAAGGCTAGAGCTGCCTCTGTCCCGGAAGAGACGAAATCTGAGTTTCTGCAAGCCTGGACGGGAGGAGAGATGAGATGGGACTATCGCAAAATCGCTAGTTAGACCATCCATGATATGACGGGAAGAAAGTGGAGGTTTGTTTAGTCTCGGTCCTAGGCTAGGATAACAACACAGCTACTCCGCTACGTAGCAGTTAGACTAGGCCGTACCTACGTCCTGCCTGCAACCAACAGCTAACCCAACTCAGAGCTCTCGCACTAGCCAAGGCACATCCATTGATACTTCCGATCCTAATACGATTGAGGTGGGCTAGGTAGATTGGACGTTTCGACAACCGCCCAAGGGCCGATAACCAATCAACTTATCCACTCGACAATTGACTTCGGATAAATCTCCTCGATTCAGAGGCGCCAAGGTTTCATTTCAATGCGGTCTCCAAAGAGATAACAAACATGATTCAACCAAGAGGTTGATTTGACACCAAGGGAATTTAATTGACTAAGCATACTCTCCTGTACATGTGCGTGCATACGTACGTACGTACTCACTCAGATCATGCACGACCCGTCCGCCATTCGAGGTTACCTCGAGACGTCCATCTGCTGCTACTCTGATTAGGTTTGTTACATTTACTCTCGGTATCAGGCTACCTACTAACTTGCAGATGAAAACCTTTACGAGGATTGAGTTGCAAAGCCATGCATGTACATGCGGCAGCCACAACCAGCCAAAGCATGCGGTATCATTGGAATGGCCGAGCAGATCAAGTTTTGACATTCTCACACGTGAGAGGATTGGCAGCGAAATTGCTCTCTGAGAACAAACCATCATCTTACAGGCGTCAGATCCTTTGTGATTCGAGTTTGACCGCATCAAGGAATTGAACCCGTCAGTATAGGTCTCTATAGTACAGCACTGACCACTTGCTATATGACAACACACAGCGCCGCTTTTTCTTATATTGCAGGGCTGCTGTTAGCGGACACACACCCAGTCTTGCGGTCACTTACTGTCTCGTCCAGTTCCATGACGACCAGCCGAAAGCCACCGAAAGCTCGCTCACTCACTGAGGACGGCTGACATGACGCTGTACAACGATGGGCTGAGTTACAGCCTGCAGCGTTACTGTGCTGCCTTGTCCCCTCTGGCCTGTTTATTGCAGATTTTAGTTCTGACTGTCACCTATGGCTGTGGCTGAACAAGAATAAAGTCAAATAAAACACGCAAGCCGTCCGAGCGCCTCTCCCGTGGATACGATGCTGATGCTGATGCTGATGCTGGCGTTGTATCATCAGAGGCGATGCAGCAACTCATGTTGCAGACCGGCCGGCGAGCAACTACCTTGCTGGATACATCACCGGCCAATTCAATACGATATGGCTGCATCATGATTTCTTCATGCCGTCATCTCCGTGTGTTGAATAAGTACTGAACTCAAAGGGATCCATACAGTCGATACCGAAACATACAGTCAAGGTAAAATACACTTATAACGTGTTGCAAACACACTGACCACCTACACCGGAGCGTTTCAAAATGTGACCCAATTGACAACGTACGATTTCCATGAGAGAACAAATTAGTAACGGTTCCAGACCAGAACCGCCCACTCGCTTAGTGCAGGTAAGTACCCAAGTATCTTTCACATATAGGCCAGGCAAATAGAGTAGAGCAGTAGAAACAGGATAGGGTAAGATAAGATAGACAAGGGTTAGTAAGGTAGAGAAACATTATGCGACTCGAATCAAGCTTCACCCTCTGAGGCTTTGGGATACTTTCCCAAAACCTGGCCACGGTTGCAGTCTGCGAACTCTGATTTGTTTATCAACGCGTACAGCCACGCCATGCTCGCGACGACTTTGTTTACAGGCCAATGACTATGCTTGTTTTCTCGATACTATGTTTTGGAACTGTACGGATAGCGTACATACTGTCACTAAACTGTCTGTCTCCATCACCACGTCTTATTTGTTGAGTGCGCTAGTAACTTCACACATCGTCAATTGTCTACACATACTTTGGCCAAGATCAGAAATGTCAACGAATACCACCGAAAAGAGGAGAAGCCGAATTCTATCGTGCATTGATTACGACGCCTTTCTCCTCATCGCCATCCCCGGCCCCTCGTAAGCATTCTGGCTTGATGTGCGTGAGCCGCCCGTAAGATGCAGACATTCAATCAAGCTTTCAGATGTGACAGTCAGCTAGCTATTGAAAGTGAAATCATAGCATTGCCTAACACTAGTTTCACTTTGCCTATATGGGCAGCCCGATGATGTGAGTTGAATTAGCCTCCGCTCCCGCTTCCTCATAAAGGCAATTGGCCCAACCTCTCGACTTGAACAAAGCCTTGTGCTCCGGATGACGTTACACGCGATGAACGAGATGCTTCCAGAGTGGGGAGGTGCAATAACTCAAAGGTTCCATCCATCGACCAAACGAGACGAGCGGGGGGTTGCATTTACACATGGTTTCTGCCAACGCCCAAATATAGCCGAGCAAGTTCATACGATTGAGGATAGGCTTTTACTTCCCGGTACATTGCATGTTCATTCCTTGGTGTTCTTGCAAAACGTTCACGTCTGTCAAGACTGTTCTCAACCATGAGCACATCCAATGGTAACAGTGCTACCATTTCGGCACCAAGACAGACGCTTTTATCGAAGTAGACGATATCAATTCATACTGTGAATAGAATGGCAATTCGGAAAGTCGTTCATATCCCAATGAAATTCTCCGGGATCGACATGCAACTGCTCCTATTCCTATCCACAGATCGTCCGACTATCAGCGCCATTGGCCTGTCATGTAGCTTATCTTCAGATGTTAGACCGACAACCCCACGACGATGATCTTCATCCATTCTAATTCTAAGTAAGCAAACCAAAACTCTCATCTCTTCTTTCACATGGAATAACGGGGACCAACCTCTCCGATTTCTCCCCCGCAAACGCCGCCTTTTCTCTATGACTCGGATGCGGAACATGATTTCTGATTCGGATCATGTTTGAAATCTCATTCGGCTCTCGGCTCTCGCCCCAAGCCTGATTCATCCCGTCCATCCCCGTAACAGCACCCTGCCAGGCGTTCAAAGCTCGTCTCGGTTGCAAATTTGGAGGTCCATATGCGGCGCAACGGAACCAGTGCGAATATGCCGTACTTTGTCACCGCAAGTCAACAACTTCGGGCGAATGGTTTAGTGGTATAATACTCCCTTAGCATGATTCGTTCAACCAACGATGTCTGATCTGGGAGTGGTCCAGGGTTCGATTCCCTGTTCGTCCAATGTAGGTGGTTAAATTCCATCATTCCACATTTTTCGCCTAGAGCTGGTCCATCTTGAATGCCTTACTGTGAATTGCGCTGTGTTTATGTTGTTTGTAAACTGGTGAACTTTTTTGTCAACCCAATTTGTCCAAATTCACTACCCTAGACCTTTGCACATTTTGACATTTCGCATTGAAACAATATTTCATCAAGAACAATCATGCTACGAATTTAGATTAAACACAAGGTGTTGCTATTAAAAGATGAACTTGTGATTTATTGTCAATCGGAGATATTGTTGAAAATTAGAAATATTGAAACTGTGGAATCCTTCATTCACCAATTACCATGGTACACCCACTCCCTCCGATGATAACTTCGTGAACTCTTCCCGCATCAACATCAATACGTGATCCAACGGTGTATAGCTGCTTCTGGTTGTCTTCCTCTTGGGGATACCACAAGGTCATCGACCCTTGGGTGATTAGATGGGTAGTCAAGGACGCATGAGAATGAGGTGGATAGTGAGTGTTTCTGTCTTGAGGTTAGAATGAAGATGGGGCTTGCGGAGGCTGTGTAAGAGCCTCATTTCCAAAGCGACAGGGCGGTTGTGCCTGATGGGACAGGGAACATGAGTTGGGATGATGACTTACGGGGAATCACTCCAAGTAACAACACGGTTGAAGCCCCAGGCTCGCACCTGTTCTTCGTATTCATTCCTGAAGCTCATGATATTGTTGCTGGCTGTGTCGCTGTTGGATATATGTGAGCACTCTGCAACGTGCAGAAAAAAGAACAATGTTTATTAGGCAGCTGCTTATTGTTGTTTGTTCATGCAGGTAGGTAATAATTTGATCATAGAACAGCGGTAAGTTACCGACTTTGACTGAGTGAGATGGCTGTGTATTAATATTTAAAGTGTTGATGCATTTGAAAGAGTCGATAGTGACGCTGACAACTTGAATGTTCTTCCTATGATCTCATAACTATCCCCCAACAGAGGCGAAGCCACTAACCGCTGGCAGCTGGGCCCAGATACGGTTCGTCGAATAGGCGATCATATGACCGTTGATGTCAACGTTGTCGCTGCTCCCACTTTAAGTTACCTGCCTTTAAAACAATCATAATTTCACCTGAAGTGACACGGGGAACACAGCCTTAATGCTGCCCAGCTTCATTATGCTGCCTGACTGTAATTGTGGTCAAACACATAACAATTACAACCAATCTCTCCAATCACGTCTTGGCCCCCAAGCCTCCATGCTACAATCCTTTTCTCAGCCCCAGCTCCGTGTCCAGTCTTACTCCAGCTGTTCCCCCTGTTCCCCTAGGGCTGTGCTGCAGGACGCTAGCAGCCCGTCCACTAAGACCTGGACTCGCCTGCTAGCAAGGTTGTCTGCCCATCCGTCTCTTGGGCCACGGCCCGCCTAATTTATCGCCTATCAAATGGGGGTGCTGACATCTAATGCATCTATCTAGTCCCTTTTCTTTCCTTTCTCACCTTCCGTCTTACCTACTCACTCCTGCCAAGTCAGAAACGGATTTGTTCTTAAAAAGCTCAACAACGGTGATCAAGAGTGACTGTAAACTGAGAAATCCGGGACCTTTCTCTGTGCTGTATGTTTGGCTAGGCCAGCGGGGCACCCCTTTCGCTCCAATGGTTCTGGCCGTTTAACTATAGCCGATATCGCCAGCTTCAAGTTCCAGTCCGCTCGCAGAAATCACAGCCCGCCATCATGCCTCTCTGCGGACTCATAGTATGTCATGAAACTCGTCCAGTTATTCACGCGCTTTCGCTAATCTCATAACCTAGCGACACCGCAGCGCAAAGGGTGACAAGCCCCGGCGCGCGCGTACCATGTCCATCTTTGGCAACTCGAATATCCTCGCCATCGGTGCTCTCAAGGGCATGGTTCGCTTCACCACTGCTGCTTCACCAGCTCCCATGCACGGTTGGGATTCAGATACAACGCATAAACCCCTCCCGACCGACGAATGTTCCAGTCAGAACTCGAATCCACAAGCACCAATCACCAACATTCCCGATATTCACATCACCAATGAGATGTGGGAAACCCTCGACCGTACATATGACGACTTGCGAGGCTCAGAACCCCGACTTTCCAAGGCCAAATTTGCCGAATTCCTGCGAAATGTACAGGGTGAGAGTGAGAGTGCAATTGGCGAACTGTCTAAGGAGGATTATTCACTTGGCGAATTCAAATATACATGGCATACCGACTTCTCGTGGGAAGCTACCGCGCCCTTGCCTGAAAAAGACCTATCAAAGCCTCTCACAAACTACTTCATAAGCAGCAGTCACAACACGTATCTCGTCGGGAACCAACTTGCTTCCTGGAATAGAAGCTCTCCTGAGGCGTACAAGACGGTATGTCGAAAGCATAACTCCATTCCCATTCTAAAGCTTGATCGACTGACTTGGATCTTCAAAAGGTTCTCCTCCGCGGATGCAGGTGTATCGAGATTGATGTCTGGAACGGGGATACCATTATTCCTACGACAAGTAATAGGTCTGCCAAGATCGATCACAAACGCGGATTATCGGGCGAATTGTTTCCCAACGTCGCGACGACTGTAATCGAGAAATTCGAAGATTATCTTACCGAGAGAGCTGCCAATCGCTCCCGTAGTGGTAGTGGCAGTTTTGGCAGTCGAAGTTCTTCGCCCAGATCAAGTCTCAATCGTGTCCCCCTCGAAACTCGCGAGTCTGGCGATCTTCTTGACGTCGCAAAACCACCCGCGCCTCGCCCAAGGCAGTCTTTCCCCAAGGACGAACCTATAGTAACACATGGATGGACCTTGACTGCTCCATGTGGGTTCAGAGAGGTGTGTCGAGCAGTCGGTGAGGCCGCATTTGTTGATAATGATCTCCCCATCATTGTCAGTTTGGAGGTACACGCAGATGAGGATCAGCAAGAAGTGATGGTCAAAATCATGAAGCAAGAGTGGGGACAGATGCTCGTGGATAAGCCGTTGGACGACATTGGACCGAGGATACAGCTCCCGAAGCTGGGCGAGTTACGGAGGAAGATTCTCGTCAAGGTCAAGAAAGCACCAGCAAAGTTCGTGGTTCCACCCAGCACCATGGATCTGCCTGCTACCTATGCAAACGACGAGGATGCATCTGGCTCTGAGGATGAGCGTCCATCACAACCTGCGGGGCTTTCTCTGTCCGGCTCCAACAGCACTTTCCCTTCCCATTCAAAGGCCTCCAACGCCAAGGTCAAAATATGTGAGAACCTTGGTAAACTGGCCATCTACACGCGAAGTCAGCACTACAAGTGCCTTGCAACGAAGGAAGCCAAGATCCCAGCCCACATCTTCTCTATCAGCGAGAACCGAATCCTTGAGCTCAATCAGAAACAGCACCGCGAGATGTTCGTCCATAATAAGGGGTACTTCATGCGTGCTTTCCCTGCTGGCCGAAGATTTGATAGTTCGAATCCAGACCCAAGCCTCTTCTGGCGGGGCGGCGTCCAAATGGTCGCTATGAACTGGCAGTATTTAGATGAGGGCATGATGCTCAACGAGGGCATGTTTGCGGATGAGAAAGGTTGGGTCTTGAAGCCCGAGGGCTACCAGAGCTCAAACACGTCTACAGAGACCCAAAGCGATGCCGCCCCAGGTCGCACCATGAACCTGAGAATCACTGTCTTGGCTGGTCAGCACATTCCAATACAGGCTGGCGATGCAGCCGATGTCAGTCGTTCCGCCAGTACCCTCCGCCCGTTGATCAAGGCGGAATTGCATGTAGACAAACCGAGCGACACTGAACGTGATGGGCACACGCAGGAGCACAAATACAAAGACAAAACGGACGCTGGCAAGACAGACCATCCCGACTTTGGTCCGCATGGTTCGCTTCTACAGTTCATCAATATTCCAAAGGTGGTCCAGGAGCTCAGCTTCATCAGGTAAGTCGTCAACATATTCATTCTGTCACATATCGGGTTTGTTGAACCCGTTCCTTACGCTCGGACCGTCTTTCGTGCTGTAAAGCGCGGACAAGCCGTAGTTGTACGTGGAAGCACCGGGTCATCATGGCGAAATCAAATAAATTGCGCACCACCGTGGTCTGCTTTTCTTGACTGTCATATATGATCAAATATCGTCCAAGACACGACGTGCTCGAGGACACAGACATTCCGTGCGCAGTAAGCAGGGCGCACTGCGAATCCAAATCCAAATAAGCACTCTGGGATGACGAGTCATTCCTTGCCGCTCACTGGTGGCGGCAATGTTGTGTCTACTACTGTATAGCACATAGTACATGCAATCCAGGATGACGAGTAGTGTTTATTACGCTCTTTCAGCGTTTGCTGTCCAGCGGAACGGGACGAATTGCTTATTTCTAACGCTTGCGCGACTCAGTTTGCATACGAGACTAATGCGATCGTGATTTTAGGTTCAAAGTCGAAGACGATTCATCCAGGCTTGGCAGCTCGCCACTGCTTGCCTGGGCTTGCATCCGACTCGATCGCCTACGTCCAGGCTATCGGTTCATCCGACTCATGGACTCTACGGCCCGCCCCATACCAGGCGGCAAGTTGTTGGTCAAAATCGAGAAGACATTGATTTGATCTTTCGTATAGTTCATCCTTGCACATGGCGATGCGCTTTGAACTCCAACGATGCCTGTGCATCGTGGTGACCTTCTGGTGTGGTTGACTTACAACACAATACACGGTACAACGATGCCGTACCGCATCAACACACTTGTTATTTTACTGTCGATCCCACTCTCCAACAATGTTTCTCGCATATTTGCTGTTCTGGCATCCACTAGGAAGATCGCCAGGAAATTTGACCAACGCTGAAACCAGACAGAAGTTGGAATATTTGCGTGCAACTGGACGAATTTATATACAGGGATACTGCCGGTCAAGCTGTATTCGTTTTGAGACATATGTGTACGGTATTTAATCCATAGTTCAAAAAGGGTTTTTGTTTAGATTTAGACAGGAGTTTTGGGATACCCGGGAAAGAATGAATACTTTTTTCTTTATCATCAGTGCCTGTCGTTTCTAAGGTGGCTAGCTGAAGGCCTTGTGACATGGATCAGTGGTCATCTGTTAGCGGTAAAGAAACTCTAACTTAGCTCTTGAAAGGCACATGGGGTTTCAAACTGAGTGGCTCTCGCCGCCCCTAAGAACCCGACTCCGCGGAGGGTTCTGCGCACACCCTTGCATGATAGTGACTAGCGGGTATCTGCTCGCTCATAGCTTGAATATTTTCAGCTTGCGGCTAAACTATCGCGCAGGCTTGAATGTTGATCAAGCTTTGATCGATTGGTTTAGCTGTCTCCAGCTTCATGGCCCTAAAGTTGCTTCTTGGCAATAGCTGGACAACGTAACTAATACTCACCCTTAGAGCCACAGCCATGGAGCAATCGGGTTTACGCTCCGAACCATTGTCTAGGCTTGCGATAAAGCTACAGAAACCCGGTAAAGAACACCATTGCAAGCGTGATACTGACGAACTAACGACTCCAACGGGCACTGGCGTCAACCGTGCATTTTCAACCGTCCCTTCCCACCAGGCTTGGCAAGATGTGGAGAGATATCATTGATTCTCAATTAAATGTGATGTGAGTTTACTGCATGACAAAGTTGATTCTGTGTCGTGGTTGGGCTGAGGTAGCAGCAGCCATATCGTATGGGCACCGCTGTAAATTATCACCTGCGGTATAATTGCATCAAGTCCGAGAGCAACCCACTGGCAACCAACTTCAGCTCGGATGTTTAGCCCTAAAGCAACTCGACTGTGGGCTTGTCTCGACGCTATGGCGGCTAATTATTGAAAAGATTACGACACATGCAGTCGGAAGACACAAGATCCGAGCCAGCTTCTCGTGGAAGCTACATAGATTAGTAGATGGGGCATTTCGATCTGTTAATCAATTCGTGCTTGATGTTAGTGGAGAAGGGTGGTAGATAGCAATCTGGGTCGATATGCATACAGACTGGGGCCTCTAGGCGAATGCGATCGATAGTCGCCGTTCGTCTTAGATCAGGACAAAATGTGCCAACGTTGGCTAGCTGGCTACCATCGTATCTTAGGTCCCTACCACAGCATCCCTAGCTGACCCAACATTACCTAGGCATTAGCACGGAACTGTGTATCCTCCAGTTCCTGATATCGTTCATAGCGTAGCTGGCGTTGTGCCTCGTTCTGACTCACACTATACTACTATCGATACTCAAATAAGACATGTCGTTTCTCGGTGCATGGTGTAATTTGGCCTTTTAAAGGAAAATCATGATGGACTGATGGATTAGAAACGATAAAAACCGCGGCTTACCGATAGTCGCCGAACTGTCAAAACTAGCATGTAAGCAATAGTCATTCCCTCGTCATTAAAAGCATGAAAACGGAGTCGATCATGCCTCCCCGTGTTGTTGCGGATCCCTCGAAATCTCGGCTGCTCGGACATGATCTCATTCAGCAATCGTGATTGCTGAATGGACGCACCCTGATATCCTCATTTTCGGTATGGGACTGTTCATGAGATTTATTGGTCATGTTTTAGAAGACCATCCAAGGGTAAGATAGTCGGCCTGCTAAAAATAATGTTATACAGTGCTCCTAACCTGGAGAATTGGATCAGACAACGTTGCGCAACGAACTATTCGAATTATCTATTTCCTATCCGTATCTACAATAGCTATATTCTAGCAAGGTATTGTGTGGAGAATGGTGATGGATGGGTGTAGGTTTGCGGTTTTGTCTCAGAATGAAATGTTGTCGAGGTCAAAGAACTGTGGCTGCACCGTGGTGATCCCGTGATGATATCTACCTGTGGTTGTTGTGGGGTTGGGGTTTATTTTGATATAGAATGACGGCGTATGGCTCACAAATTCGCTCGCATGGCTACTAGCTGATATCTAGTGACAGATCAGATCTTCAGGACTTCCTTGCACAGGCCACGGGGTGTTCAAGAGAGAGCGTTGGGTGGGCCAATAGCTGGCCTTGTTTCCCTGCCCTGATGTCTTAAAGAAGGGAGGGATCTAGGTTGTTGTTAGATGCGGACGAATGCATAGCAAGAAGCCACTTCCGCATACCGCAACACTCCACGATATGCCCTGCTTACTATAGTACCTACTAGGTAATTGCCTAACTATCTGCTAGCTAGCATGTCCAACATTGCGGACATGCGTGGGCAGATTTTAAGGTGTAAGTCAACTAAGACAGTTGTAGGATGCCTCGGCAATGTCAGCTGTCAATAACAGTTGATGTAAGGGTTTCTAGTGGGTAAACCATTAGTGCCCTACCGTTTCTTACTACCTATTTGCGACTGGCCTGGTAAACCTCTATCGACCAGTCTGTTCTTTTGCTGAACCAGAGGGGCTGAGCGCAAAAAAGCAACATGTATGTACATTTATGTACGTATTCTGGTTGGCTGGCTGACGAGATTAGTGGACTTGACAAAAGAAAAGATAAGAAAAGAAAAGAAAAGAAAAGAAAAGAAAAGAAAAGAAAAGGGCCCCAGTACTCCGTCCCATTGGCAGATGAGTACGCAGTCCGTTCGTTCAGCTGGTTCGAGAACTTGACTGCTGTTGACAGCTTTCTAGCGGTGAGTCGTTCTGGAACTCATACATAATTCAAGTAGATCAACAATCTGAGGTGCGACAGTGGTTTCGTCAGTAGCACATGCTCAATATGCGACTTTATATTATGATTACTGACCATGCATGCCCGTCTACTCAGATATCGTGAGTCGCTAGATCAATTCTCGGGTGGCGCAAAGAAAGTGCAAATGTGTTTGCAGTTGCTTTGGGGAAGCAGATCGAATGGTTCGAAGTGCTGGCTGATGCTTGTCAGGTCTCCTGAACTAGATAAATCGGGCCAATGAAGAAATGTCCAGGCAAGACACAGGCACGACAGGATGGGTCGATCGTGGCTTGTGGGGGTGTATGTGAAAATCAGCACCAATAGAAACCCCCGGGCGTCTTTCAGGCTGCTTCCGTGCCTTATGAGAGGTTGCATTGTGGGTTAATGTCGGAATATTGAGACGCTGGATTGTCGGTACTGTACTGTAATAAGGGAAGCCTTCATCCTTCTTAGACGTCGAATCGGACTCACATATGCCCCTGTGCAACGCAACCTGACAGCTGATGGCGTCACCAGTAAGGTTGCTGGTCTAAGAATAAGCAACAGGCAGATGCGGCATCTCATACGAGCAAAAGTCGCAAAGGTCCCCAGTACGTGGTATGTGTTCGTAGATATCTCTTTCAAGTCATGTCATATAGGACGGTTGATCGGTATTCGACAAGTTGTTAAGCAGTAGCGAAATGAAATGAGGGACTGAAATCGCTAGATAGGTAGGTCACAGCATCCAGATGCAGAGATCTGAATGCTATCACACTCTGGTATCCGTAAAATTGAGTTTAATGATTACAGGTTGAGGTGGAATCTAGTAACAGTGAAAGGGGTGATACTCCGTAACCGCATACCTGGAAAAGAAAAGATGAATGCAACTTGGACAAAGCAAGGGTAAGATGTTCAATTCGTTCTGGTTACCCCTGCCTAAGCGAGATACAACGAGATTCTGAGATACGGATGCTTTGATATTTTCTTTTCCTTAACCATCTAATTTAAGAAACCTTCTTATTAATAATACAGACTACATATAGAAGCGCCCGGGCCTAGTTCTATGTGAATACTACTCATTTACTCACGAGTCGGAAGAACTTTGAAAAATGCGACATAAGTACATACTGAAGTTAGTTGTCTGAGTCAAGATTGGCAAACCGTTTAAGGTCGTGGTGAAAGCTAGAGCTAGAGCTAGAGTTCAGTGGGGGCCCGCGCACACCAAAGACAGTGGATGTGTAGAGCCGGTGATGAACGCTATGAACTCGACTAATATTTGAAATGGCGCTGTGTATTTATTTTCTCATGCATTAGTTTGGCAATCTGGGGGGCTGTCTCTGGTAGATTGGCCGAGATGTAGAAACGGGAGCTAAAATACACAACCCCATAGCCCCATTACAAATGGTCGACTTCTTACGTATCATTGGAAGGATTCTAGAGTTCCTTCTGTACATAACTCACGATCTGTACGCTATGAGGTAGCTTTAAGTTGGCACGCGTGCTTGGGCCAGGGAATGCTGTGGTTTCAAGTACCGAAACAATAAGAGAACTCATAGTTATCGGGCTACCATATACTTTGCCATTCTTTCGTTTGGAACGTTAGGACGATCTGCAAAAGAGGCGTATGCAAATGCACGATGCGACGGGAAGGCAATCGAAAGCTACCATGGACTCGGGATGTGGATTGGCTACTTGGTTGGTAGGGTTCTACAAGTACATACCCTCGCACCAACCCTGGGAATTCCAGAGAAAGACCCCCAATTCTACCTGTGTCACAGGTACAGAGTACACTCTTGTGTGTCAAGTCCTGGCAACCTACAAGGAAGGCGGCCGAAGCATGCAGCTTCCATTCTTCCTCGATG
The DNA here is from genome assembly GCF_000240135.3 of Fusarium graminearum PH-1. Taxonomy (NCBI): domain Eukaryota; kingdom Fungi; phylum Ascomycota; class Sordariomycetes; order Hypocreales; family Nectriaceae; genus Fusarium; species Fusarium graminearum. Next base: position 615,645 of record NC_026475.1, on the reverse strand, counting down.
CTGTCACCTTGTGGTGGCTTGTTGGAAGGCACGCGGCGGCACTTGGCGGCTCAAATGCCGATTAGATCCAATGTAGTGCAAGGCAAGTACGTCTGGGCCAATCCAAACTACATCACTCCCTCCACTCACATAACCTTTGCAGGTGACAGGAAGCAGGTTATACGGCACAGTACTTCTGAGGTAGGCAGGTACGGCGACAAAGGCAGATTCATCACCAATGGTCATGTACTAATGGAAATGGAACGCAGGGCGGAAGGATTCATCCTGCCTGTGCTGTAACCCTTTCTTTCCCTACTGCATTGCTTCTTTGGACACTAACGTCTTCTGACCAACTCCACCGTCTCCATCGCTCTCCTCCCTATTTATTCTACGTTGACGATTCGCAACCATGGACCCAAATGAATGCATATAACTTTCTTTGCTTTGCTTGCTCACGGAAAAACCCCATCGTGGAGCATGCTACAAAACTTGCGTCGCACAACAGCCGAGGGTAACACATCACTCTAATAATATAATTTCTCTTTCCAGATTTTGACCTCCTCCCAAGTATCCATCTTCAAACCCGACGTTTTTCGGCCCAGGATCTACAGTACCCTACGAGACGTTCCCTAACCTTGGATGTTGGAAACAATTGTACAGTAGGCACGGAATTGTGGATGCTCCTACAGCACCCAACAGGCTGGTGAGATAGCCCGACGCACTGGCGATCGTTCCAACTGTATAAGGGAGAGGGGCAGTGAGCCGGCCCTGGCGCGGCATCTGACTACACTTCTTTGGACTGGCCTCAGAAGGGGAGAGGACGGAGGGTCCATCATTCCAGAGTCCTGGTGCCCGCCAAGGCCTGGGGTTTTGGCCGTAGTGCTGGTAGTGGATGGGCGACTGGGGTGTTAGATCGTGTTTGTTAGGGAATTTTCATTTGATCTTCAGATTTACTATTACCACTGCGCAACGCACAGACTCTATACGAAGCTTCTGTTGTCCTTCACTCAGACGGACGGTTTTTAGTTTGGATGCCACCTCCAAGCTCTATTACCTGAAAGCCAAGCCGCTTAAGTCTATCCCCTGAACCCGATCACAATTCACTCGTCAACAAGCAAGTCAGCGCCGGAGCTTCCTTGTCGTTACGACCCTCGGGGAAACGAGCAGTCACAACATTGCTTTCCCCTGTGTCGACGCCAAGTTCCAACAGAGCACACCCCCCTTATCACAGCCGATTAGGCAGGCACTCAATCACCGGTCCGGCCTATCCTTGCCAGACAAAGGCTTTTTCTGCACTGGCCACGTTAGATTTTTTGCTTGAACGCTTTACTCGAGAGTTAGTTGACATATGCACGCGAAACGAGAGCAACAGAACACGGGGGACGTCAATTCGCTTGGTTAGGTACCTAGCAGTAACTTGAGTGACTGACTGGCGCCTTGGAGCAAGGACGGCATGTTTCGGCACCAATGCTGATCACCGAATTTCGAGGTCAAAGTTAATACCTACCAAAAAGAAAGGATGCAACAAAAGACCCCACCTCCATCGACTTGGCCCACAGTGTCTGTCCCTCAAGGGCGGCGCCACGCACCTCCCTGCCAGGCAATGACAGCTTCAGTCTTGCAGAAGGCCGATGTGACAGGTCTCATACTACCACCGCTGGGCCCCAGCGCCCACCGAGACTACGGCCTGTCTGTGCCTACCGATCGCCGAGAGTATGGAAGCATCATCCTAGTGTTAGGGTATTGCGTACCTGTCTTGTCTCGAGAAATCCCCGTGCTTTGTTCTTGGACCCCTTGATCTTACCCTTCTCAGCCCTCCTAACCCTTTCATAAGTTACGCTATCGCCAGTCCTTGGTTCGATCTCACGAACTATAACTCCCACAAGACCTCCCACATATACAAGTAGTGCACACTTCTGAACCTCCAAGACTCTCATACACTGCTCTTTGACTTGGTATTATATAACCTTGTTACCACATTAAACCTACTTCTTGAAACTCGACCGCCTCAGCTCAAGTATAACTTTCATCAGTACCATGCCTCAATCTATGTTTCCCTTGCCTCCTTTGTCATCTCGAGACGACCAAGAACATACTACAGTCTTGACGCAAACTGTATCATATTCATCGATGGAAATACATGGCTTATGTTCCAACCACATAACCCTGGAACCGTCACCAGCTCTAGCCTTCGGCTTCAGATCCCACAAAGCACCTGGGACTCGCTGTCCTACCTGTGCTCTTGCAGGCAAAGAAGTATGGGTAATTCCAGGCCGTGCTTGCGGATATTGCGGGACTCCCTGTGTTGACTAGGAATCGCAAAACACTCAAAGTAAGTTTTTCAGTTCCTCGAACACGAACCAATTACTAATTAGACCTCAGTAACTGATAAATTATATATGGCTGATGTGCTCGGCAATGCAGACGTGCAAGTTGCTCAACTAATGTCTTCCGCTAGGCGAGAACTGCGGGAGTTGAAGACTCCAAAGTCGGGCAAAAGCGATTGTGCATAATAAGAATAACCGGATTGGCGAGACTTTACTGGTTAGAATGATGAGCTACGCCAAGATCAAAATGGTGATGATCGCAGAAGAGCGTTGACCAGCTTATAATATGGAGTTGACGGCTCTATATGATCTGATGGCATAAACAAGCCTGCATCTGCGCTTGGTGTTTGAGCAGATGTCACAAAAAGTCAGTGTGCTCTTTCGCGAATTGGCTTTTGTCGAGTGAGACCCGCCGTGCGTCTGCGACTTAATGCCATTCGAACTTACGAAACACGAGTCAAGTCAATCTCTAATGCCGTGGCTGAGCTGATATATGACCGGAGGATGGGGCTTATACACCATATACCAAGGCGATGTTACCAGCATGTTGGGGGTGTATTGACCACTGACCTGCGTCAGCCACACAGTTCCGCAGGATCTCTATGGACAAAACGCATGAGGTGCATAAGATGATCGAGTGGTTAACCGATCGGATTGACAGCAGGGATCTGATGACCAACCGCATTTGCCATACAAGATGTATTGTTGCATGAGTTTTTCATGTACTGAGATGTTCACCATGACACAAATATTTCTTAATAATTTATGTAATTTCACAAAGCATTAGTTCTCTGCCATAACAAACATGTACAAAACACTGCACGACTTGTGACTGCTCGTATTCTCACCCCTGCAAGCCCCATTGTAGTTTGAGTGTGTAAGTAAGTAGCTGTGAGACAACGGAGAATACATTTCGGTATTGTCTGATCATCTTTCCATTCCTTGTGTCAATACATCTTGGCATTGGCCCGAATGTGAGAGCTAAACTGAGACATGCTGAAGGTCTAGACTCTTGACTTGGTATAACCAACAATCTTCGTTAAATGACTCAAGTGACGCAGCAGGATTGCTGAGATGAAACTAACAGGTGCTTACTGCTTAGCCATACAGAGCACTCGGTCCAGATATAATGATGAGCTAGGGAGTTGTCAGTCGCTACCCCTGCTTAAGGGTAAATGATTAGCCCGTCTGTTTAGTATTACCTACGCAAGGGATGCCTTGATTAGCTTGCTTTGTACTGGACGAAGTACATGTGTGTGCACGCGAAATGACTGGGGAATGCATCACGAATGTGACATGACAGAAAATTACTTTTGCTAGCTAGGGATTAAGAGTGTTGAATGTTTAATGCAGGATGTTTCCCTTTTACGGCTGACGGCATGTCAGATGTAAGTTCAAGAAATTGAGGTCCGGGCCCCGGTGGCCGTGTCCGAGTCCGAAATGCCAAAAGCCCGGCCATCGAATTAGCCCGGCTTCCGGGAGGTGGGTCAGTGCCAGCCAGTTCTTCTGGTTCCTGGTGAATGAAATTCGAGTGCTCTGACTCGCTAAACAGCCGCGGGAAGGACCCCACTAGAATCCGCTAAACGCTTGTCACATCTCCCGCCCCCGCCCCCTCTCTTCCGAGAAACCACAACGCCCTTTCAGTTTGTTTCGATTGCCTTGCCTCGCCTGAATTCGCCTCGAATCACCCTGATCGCCTCATCAGCAACCCCTGCCGCCTCTGGCTCAACAAGCTACGCGTGACCTCATCGAGCAAGCTTGGGCGTGCTAGTCCCTCTGTGGTGGAAAATAGCCCTGCAGGGTCCAATTTGTCTTGGCTTGGTTCGGCCTTATTTTGCTTTACACGAATTTACCTTGCTTTGTTCTGTCTGAGGTGAGGCAAGGGGTACGTCAGAGAAGGCTTTGCACCCAATGGCGGCCACTGAGCAGAATGGCATCGACATTCTTTGCGATGCCGCTGGCTCGGACATGCTGCTTTCCTCGCTTTTCGCCCTAGCAACACCCGTTCCCGTTCCCGACCAGCACCAAAGAATTCAGCCGTCTTTACACCAGGAGCAGCACGAATTACAGCACTCGCTGCCACCATCGTCACCCACGAAGCATCAGCTTTTCCAGCAGCAGCTCGATCCCGCCCTGAGACAAACCCCAGGGGAAACCCTACAGAGAACCCCATCTGTACTCCCCTCGAAGCGAAAACTCTCCGACGCGTCTACGTCGTCGCCGTCCCACGTCTGCCACATTTGTCGTCGTGTCTACGAACGAGCGGATCACCTGACAAGGCATCTCAGGTCCCACGAAAATGCTCGGCCGTACCAATGCACTCGCTGCCCTAAACGTTTCAACCGCGCCGATCTCTTAACACGGCACGAGACTACCCACGATCGAGACGGTGCCGCCAAGGATCGTCCTTTTATCAGAAGGAGCGACCGAGCTGCTGAGGCATGTCTCAATTGCGCAGCATCCAAGGCAAAATGTGAAGATCAGAAGCCGTGCAGTCGATGCCGCAGCAAGAGCCTGGCATGCCAGATGCCAGTGAGACGAGGGAATCAATACCGGACATCAGAGTCTCAGACTGGCATGTCGCCCTCGGATAGCTCAATGATGGCTTCTAATGGTGGTAACGATAGCCAGGTATTTACCGCTGGCGATGCTGCATATGCTTTATCCCAGTCGGCTATCGCCAACCAAGAGCATGCAATTGATACTACTTTGGAATACAATGGCACTTCGTTCATCAGTGCGCCTAGTTACGAAGATGGACCGGAGGAATCTTTGTACTTTGCAATGTCGCAAAAATTGTTTCCAGATTTTGGGTTTTCCTGGGATGTAGACTTTGGATCGCTCAAGGTCCTGCTATCTGATACGAATGAACGAAGCCCCGAATCCAGGAACGGAGGCAAACGCTTTCGCCAGTCCCGTAAAGAAGCGACGTCAGAAGACATGCCCCTTCGACGCTCGGCATGGGTGCTCGATCCTAAGACCAAAAGCCAAGCAGGGAGCTTAGCACTTCGCTCGGACGTAGTCTCGTCCCACTCACGGGATAGCTTGTTTGCCATGGTTCTTGCTAACAACCCTACCCCCCATCGAGTACCATCATTCCCATCAGCCGAGCTGCTCAATTACATGATTGAAACGCATATTGCGGTGGAGGATCCTAAAAGCGAGGGCTTCATTCACAAATCGTCTTTGGATCCGGTAACAACCAGCCTTGACCTCATCTCTGCTGTCGTTTCAAATGGAGCCACTTCCGTTTCTAGTCCTGCGATATGGCACTTTGGTCTTGCCCTTCACGAGCTCACTTCAGGCATGATCCAAAAGGTATGTCTTGGAGACAGCAGCCTAAAAGATTGTGTCTCGGGATAATAGATGAGGAGTAGATCAGCTAACCATCGATAGCTTGAATCTTCGACTGTAGCGGCACGGGATACGATGCTCCTCCAAGCCTCTATGCTTCATGTTGAAACTGGGCAATGGAGTGGATTCAACCGACAAACAGCGGTGGCAGAAAGCTCTGCCCCTCAGCTGTTGACCGTGAGTCTATTGTGATGTCGATTGTTGACAGGCAGACTAATATTGAGTAGCTACTTCGAAGAACTGGCAAAACGAGCTTTACGTCAGACACAAATATTTGCACGCCAAACACTGGCGATCCTACTGAAATATTGGAATCGAAATGGCGTAATTTCATTACAATCGAGTCCTGCAAAAGGTTCTTTATACGGCCGTTGCTGAGTTTTATGGCGTACTGACTGGGGGTTATAGACTAGCCATTCGGGCGTTTTTACACGATGTGCAGACATCAATATTATTGTGGAAAGGGCCTACAATTGCGTATAATGAGCTTGAGTTTGCGCTTCCCGCAGCTCAGGATCTCTGGAAAGCCGGCACTCCACAGGTATGGTGGGACTTGAATTCCACCAAGGGGCCGGCCCCTGCTGGCGATGTCCCACGACTTTCGGATATCAGAGACTGTGTATCTTTTGTGACCGAATCTAATGCGTGGGTGGATGCCGAGACTTGTTGCAAAGCTGCCCTGCATGGGCTGTGGGGTCAAGTGTGGACTTATCGTTGTGCAGTTGCTCCCTTTTACAACTCAACTTCGGACCAGTCTGGCCCTGATACTTCTTTGTGGGCACATTCCCTCTACCAGAGCCTTTACAATGATCTGCGAAGGCTTTCGGCCAAGGCGAAAGAAGCGCGCACTCCCAGCCCTGAGCTTCTGCTCCTTTCAGAATTGTTCATGATGATCCTTCACGTCTCGCTGAATGATGTGCAGCGTCTTGCGGGCAGGAAGGGCGAAGATGAGTCTAGAAGAGCTGCGCAATTATTGGAAAAGACCTGGTTGCCTAGACCAGAGTCGCGGTATGCAGTTTGGCATGCTGGGCAGGTGCTTCGATACGCTGAGGAGTATGAGTCAACAAGACTGCGGGGATTCAACGCCATGGTCGTGTATTTTGCCAGTCTCACCCTATGGGCATATGGTTTGGTTTCGCAGCAGTCGACAAACGGCTACAAAGAGACAGGCGACGACATGGTTTCACTCAATGGACCGGAGACTGAAGAGTTGACTACATTTTTGGAGACCGGCCAAGGCACACCATCAGTGGCATTTCCAGGAGGCATGCGATCGCAGTTGGAGCCAGTGTCAAACTGTGCAGCAGTCTTATTGCTGGGTCGGCTCATCTTTCGACAAAACTACCCTGCGACGAACGAGGCCATGCCTCCGCTTGTCGAAGGGTTGTGTCGACATCTTGCTGACTTGCAGCCGGGGGTTGATGGCCAAGCGGCAATGAAGACATTCTAGGTGATGATATAGGAGGAGAAAGGAGTGGTGATTCGATTTTATTTGAATTCGCAACAAAAGTGACTTTGTGTTTTTCACGTCTGGCAAGGTAGCGAAGGAGTTTGTAGGGGGTAAAAGCATACAACAAGGGCACATGGGAGTAAAACCAGCCATGCTGAAGCGGGAATATGTTCAGAATTGGTCATTACTGGGTACTTTAGAGAGAAATAATAAAAGTACAGTTGACTTGCTAGTCTGCTTGTTATTCAAGCCGAGGATGAGAATACGACAATAGGCAAAATGAGGCGGTCAAAGGCAACCTGGAGATGCAGCCTTACTGTTATGTCACCTTGATGTTACCATACTGCATGTTCTGGGAGAATCTAGAACAGTTCCGTGCCTGACATGGAAAGAGATGCGAACACATGTGGCCTTATGTAGAGTACCTACAGTAAGTAATGCTGGGATGTTCGATCCTTGGTGTTTAGGATTTAAACTCGATTGGATATGGAGAGTGGAAAAAGATTATCCCGCCAATCTTATCGTATATCCAGAAGTTGGAGATGTGACAGGCCTGTGGGGGCGGGGTAGAAGCTACCTGGAAGTGGTTTACCAGACAACTAAACTCGGACTTTTACTTTGGTCAACAGGTCACTTGGGTTAGTAGGTAGTACTCGATGCTACTTGGATCAGTCAGTTGCTGATATTAGTAAGTGAAGACATAGAAGGACGACTTATCGTGTCGGCTACGGCATAAGTTGACGGAAAAACGCGGGGCCAAGAGCGGAACGAGACAAAGCTGTTTGATCTGGAGTACCTGCATTTATAAAACGGTGCAAAATGATTGGTCTAATTGTGCTAATAATACGGAATCAACCTCCAACTGTCGGGGCGGAGATATCTCCATGTGCCGCTCCCCCGCGTTTAATTTGACCCGCATGAAACCGCCTCCATGCTACCTCTCTTTCTCTTTGACAGCTACCTACCTTATTTCTACATCATCCTACCTACTTTTGGAATCTGTATCCGCTGTTATTTCTCCGAACATATTCTGCAAAATTGTATATGAACTCTAGACTTGTCCGGGCTTTCACCCTCTCATCACGAACTTTGTACCACCCTTTCATCTCCAAAACTATATCACGACCGTTTACTCAAACCGCTATCGTCAAAATGGCCAACCGTGTGCACCGCATTACCATGTTCAAGCTTCCCAGCAAGGACGACCAGGCTAAGCTGCTTGACCAGTACCACAAGCTCGACGCCTCTCAGCAAAGGGTGACCTCTTCTGACCCCAATCTCATCTCATGAGCACATATTCTAACCATTCTCCAGGACGGCAAGCCTTATATCCTCTCCATGGTTGTTGGTGCCGCTGATGAGGATGCCCGATCTCAGGGATTCACCTTTGTCTCAAAGACTGAGTTTGCCAGCATGGATGATATGAAGTATTACGACGACGGCTGCCAGGCCCACCAGGCTCTCAAGGACTTTGTCAAGGGCAACCTCAAGCCTGAGGGAGTCATGACTGTTTACTTCCAGCCCCAGGCTATGGGTGGCGTTGACCACGCTTCGAAATGATGGATGAAATGAAATGAACAAATATGATTACTTGCAACTTTGCAAACCTACTTTGTTGCCTAGTTTCCAACTATCTTGTGATTGTTTGCGCAAAAGCGCACAGCCTGTCCTGTCAAGAGCTCACAGAGATCTTTAGGTGGCTGACACTTACCATTGTTGGGCTTGAAACCTCGCGAGTGCTGCGACTTGATTGGGAAATAGTCATTCGACCACTTGTTGTTCTTGGGGTATTTGCCAAGCTCATCTCGGAGAGCTCGGTCGACACTGCATTCTACAGGGCAGCCCTTGCCTTTGAGTGTCTTCAAGGTATCCCTGACCTTGCAGTAAGCATCGCCTCTTGCCTGCGTATCTGAATAGCTCGTGGCCTTGTGGTTGAGGGTAGAAAGGTAGCTGACGAGTCCACCGTGAGAGTTCAGTAAATGTTCCATAAACTTGACAAAGGCTCTGAAATCTTTGCTTTCCGCTTCGGATCGCTCTCGGACACCGACGATATAGTCATGTTTGGGCTTTATAACAACGGCTTGTGTCCAGCTGACGAAGGCTTTGGATGCTAGACGTGGCCCAGATCGAAGTCGGTAGCTTACATGTTTCAGAAACCAGTAGGGGGATGCCTCTATGCCCTCCTTCTCGTAAGTTACCAATGTCAAGAAAACAAGGCGCTCATCAGAGTCAACAGTCGTCTTGCCCCAGTACATATATCGTCTTGCGCTTTGTCCGTAGACATCGTGAGAAGTGCACAGCACCACAACATCACCACGCTTCAGATCCTCGAAGTGAATCTTTTGTCCGCAGTGGACCTGGTTTTCGATTGCCAAGAGGGTGTGCCCCTTGCAGACTGCTAAAGCCTGCTTCACGAGAGCGTCTTCCTCCCGCCCTTGTACTATTTGGGGGTAGTTGAGAGATATCGAAGGTTCGGTTGTGTTCTTATGAAGTTGGATACGATGGTCCTGCGTCTCATCTGATTGCCCAAACAATGCGCAAGTGAGATGACTCTGCCATGCGACTGGTGGGATTTCGAATACTTTAATTGTTGTTGGTTTCGAACGGAATGTTGGCATGGTGGTGAAAGAATTGGATGCCGGAAAGGTTCTTGTTTGGTACCATCTTCATGGGAAGACTCACTTCTATATATGCAGACGTCTATACCGTTCTTCAACAAAGAGACCAGGGAAAATGACATGTCATGGATTGTGCGGTAGAGCCATTCGAACTATCAATTATGATAGCCAAACAAAATTGACTACAACAAAGCCTCAAAGGTAGTCATTTATCGCGATATGGCTCATATGAAAGGAACCATTCAGGAAGCGAAATAGTTATTGAAACCAACTTCAGACTTAGGGCTTGAATATTTTGAGTATATTTTTTCGTTCTACTCAAAACCACTGCTTTCGTAATGAATGACCTTTCTATATAAGAGAGACCCCAGTGCCATTGAGTGTTATTCCCATTGTTTGTGGCGGCTACACCCTTGTTCCCTTTGTCTTGGAAGCCCAATGACAGAGATATGTTACTAGTATGCTCAGATTATGGAACAGTGATATTTTAGCGTCTATGGACCGAAAGACTGGTTACTAACTGTCTGTATCTGAATGCTATCTCACGATCCCCTGTATCATTAGTCGTAAAGCAGCTATTCCAACAAAGACAGCCACCCCTCATCACCCTTTACAAAAACCATGCCCTTGCTCAACCAAGCCCATTTGAACACGCGTCAGATCCTACCACACATCTTGCATTCTCCTCCTGCCAGATCTTGATACCCAGTCAAGCATCCAGTCGTGCTCGTCACACGACGTCCTGGCCAAACATCAAAACCACCAAACAAACCCCGACTGCCCTCACACAGTCGGCCTCTCTTTCGAAGTGGCGCAGACAACAGAGGCAGTGGAACTCCAGAATGATAAGAAACTTTCAAGACAATGGTTCAATTTCTCACAAACACTGACTACATACCCATTTCTTGTGTAAGAACTTACTAATCTGGTCTAAAGGGGATGCACAAAGAAAGAGAGACCGTCTGCGCAACCAACCCGTCTCGAAACGGACCTGCTATCTTGTCCGTGAGGTCTCTCAGGTCTCCCCGGTTTCGGACTTTGCGATTCACCGGCTGACCGAAGAGTAAGCACGTTAGTTGTACAATAGGTATTGCCATATTCATTCTGGAGCCAATGGATTTGGTCTTGTACTGTCCTGCGAGATTGCAACGCCATCGTGGGACGAATGGATACTTTGTCTGGTTGATAAGGCATAGCCGAGACTTTCCTTTTAAAGACAAAAGAACTGTATTTCAAGTTGCTAGAAAAAGAGACACTATAGTATACATTATTATGTTCAAGTGGTTAACAACAGCTTCGTGTAGACACTTTTAATCCGGCCACCACTAGACCAATGTGCATGTTTGAGTATTGTTTTATCCTGTATCTGAAGAACTTTGCGATGCCAAACCGTATGTTGATAAAAAAAAATTAAAAAAAAAGAAGTCGTGCCATTCCATCTAGTCCATGGTTGTCATAATATTTGAACACCCACATACAACACAGGGCGCCTTGATACTTCAAGCCAACGCCAGGTATGCCACCCAAAACGCCAATCCCATAAAGATAAGCTGTGTTTGAATCCGGCCGTGGGATGTATGAAAAAAAGATAAATAAACACCATCAACCAAGTGTCAGACAGAGCGGCGAATGCTTGGCACGTCAGTCATCTCCGTAGCAGATTCGCTGCCTCTTCTGGAAGAGAAGTCATCCTTGGGAAAGGCTGTCAATCTTTCCAATGGTGCAGGATTCCGTTCTAGAGAGAACAGTGATATGATCACCATAACCGAGCAAACGAGCATCATGACTCGGACTTCCTCAGCGAATGCGCCAGCGTAGACATCCTCCACCAACTCCTGTATGTTCCCTGAAAGCTGTAGGCTAGTCAGTGGAGATCTATGGAGGCTATCGAGCTGCGTCGGTGTTAAATGACCCTTGAGGTATTCATTGACGTGAGAGTTGAAGATGACCGTGCAGCTCGAAAGTCCGATGCAGCCTCCCAAGACACGGGCCTGTGCTACAGCACCCTGGGCGGAGGCGAGCTCACTACACTCGGCTGCAAGGATACTCGTCATGATAGTCGCCGCTGAGAAAGAAAGACCGACTCCTAGTCCAAAAATGGCCTGGAAGGCGTATTGTGCTTTGGTGTGCGAGTCTGGTTCGTTCAACATGGACATGAGTCCAACCCCAAGAAGTTGTAGACACGATGCACCAACAAGTGTCCAGGAAGTGTTGTTACGTCGGCTGGATATAGCTCCCCCGAGAAATGATCCAATAGCACAAGCTCCTAGCATAGGAAGGATGTGAACACCAGCCATAAGTACCTCCTCGCGACTAACGATTTGAAATCGTTCCGGAATGATGATCGAGAGCGAGATGTAAGGGAAACCTGTGAACAAAGTGACACTAAGAATGTTAGTGACCGATCATCACGGCGTTACCCTTCTAAACTTACAGTAGTCCAGCAGAGTAAACTCGGCGCAGCATCAACCGAATGGGAAAGATGGGTTCGATGTTGCGCAGGGGTTTAGTTTCCAAGTACACTTCCCACCACATGAAGACAAAGCAACTGACAGCCGATACAGACAAGGCCGAGATAATTTCTGGGCTTCCCCAGGCAAAAGTCTCAGATCCAGCCTGCTGAATAGCGAACACAAGGAATCCGGAGCTGGCAAGAAGAGTCGCACTGCCGATAAAGTCGATGCTGACAAAGGCTCTCCATGAGAAGAAGTGAGCGACTTCTTCGTGGGGCCAGAAATTCGTGATTGTGAGGATTGCAATCAGACCGAAGGGGATACTTGAATGGTTAGCATTCCATACCTAGCTGCCCAGTCAGGTAATTTACTTACTTCATGTTGAATAGCCATCTCCAGTCTGAAAGTTGAGAGACTGCACCGCCGATGATAGGACCAAGTACAAAGGCAACGGCGAGTGTAGCCCCGATCAAGGCTCCTATCAGACTAGGGCTGTGAGAAGGTCCGACTTCAACCAGGCCGATCTGTGTTAAGCTGTACAATCCAGATGCTCCCATACCCTGGAAAGCCCGACACACAATCCTAAAAAGGGTCAGCTTGAGAGAGCGGGGCACAGAGTACAGGACAGGACAGGACACATACAAGGCTGTCATACTTGTAGCTGATCCACAGCCCTGAGAGAAACCAACAAAAATGACCCATGATACCACGAGCATGTTTCGCCGACCATAAATGTCACTCAATTTGGACACACAAACAGCGAAGCCTGTTGCATCTTGTCAGATATTGCCTCTTGACTCACGGATGTGGGGGAACATACCCATATACGTTAGAAGATATGCTAGGACAATCCATGGAGCGTTGGTGAAGTCGTTCAGGTCGTGCGAGATAGTGACGAGTGATGTTGAAACGATCGAGGTGTCGAGACTTGAAAAGAGAAGTCCCATAAGTAAACTGGAGTCTTCTGTTAGCAACATCTCTCAGGAGACTGCAGATCACTTACGATATGACAAGAACTACTCGTCGAGGCCCGGTCACCGAATGCTTCCGCAACCCGATAACAGTCGTCACCATAGGCTCGTCTTCTTCCGTCATGCTTTCCGTCACTGCCATTTGACCCAAAGATGGGTTTGGGTAGGAAAGCGACATGCGGTATCCATTGGACATTCTTGCTGCTGGTCCAAGTCGTATTTGATACGGGAGTTTGAGGCCGACTGAGGGTGGATTCAGTCGTGGTTTTCTCGAAGCTACGGAATTGGATGGTATAGTGTTGGTCTTGATATTCGAAAGTAGGTACCGATAATAGGTGAGGCCGTAAGTGGCAACAGGAACTCCTCGGATGAAGGCGTTGTTGATGAGGCAGGTAACGAGGCAAGAGGGGCCGAGATGAGTGTTGCTCAAAAGTCCAAAGTCTCATCTATACCTCTTGAAGCAAGTCTTTAGTAGCCCTTATATCTTGCTTGAATGTCGTATACTTGGAAAGAAAGTTTGTTTTTCATATCGGATCCAGGCTTTTAGTAAAAAGGCCAACAGACACGAGACGAGGCACTACTGAGCCTCGGGATGGATGAGATATTCTTGAAACACGTTCATCTTGGTAAACTGTCTTGCCGGAGAAGGCGAACGATCGAATTAATATTTGAGACATGGTCCTCAACCGTTACACGACTACAAGCGAAGAGGCCATTCAATTCTATCTCCAACCTCAGATCTCACTCAGGTTCAGGGAAGCCACCAGCGAGAAACTCAATCTCATAGCAGATGAGATCTTCTCTGACAGTGATACGAGTCCAGGAGTAGTGGCTATGACGGGTGCTGTACAACTCGGGGCACTCTTTGGGTGAGACAGGGTTATCTATGACCAACAGGTCGGTGATACGGGTGGGTAGAGGCCTTTGGGCTCGGACTTTCTTTTTTGTGAGAATGCAGTCTGGAGTTTGGGATGTCGCAATCAGATTTCCAAGTTGGACCAGGTGCATGAGGTTTCTGGAAGAAGTTGGCACAAAGAAGATCGGATGGCATTGTCAAACTGCTTTGTCTGCGACGAGATGGATAGTACCTTAACCGCCGACTTCATGCCCAAGCGAAAATACCTCGGCAACACTGTGGGATACTGCATGCGTGTTGGTAACACATGATATACTCACTTCTCGTGGCTGGGCCAGGGCTTGACCCAAACGACAGGCGCAGTCGGCTCTGGGCTTTGCCTGCTTGTGCTGTTGGGGGTTTCCAATATCATGCCCAATGCAGAAGTTTCTCCGTGCGGAATGTTCTGGTTCAGCAATCTTTGGTGCAATCATTGCGCGGTTGATGGCTCATGATGGTGGGTTGTTCAGTCCAAGCCGACTTCTTTGCGCTTGCACAACAGCACGGGCATGACCTTTCTTGCGAGCATGGCTCAATTCCCAGCTTGGAACAAAAGCAAGGGCGAGGAAACACTTCAATGGGATACAGAAGCAGCTTGGCTCATGGATAGCTGCGTGGCACGTTGAATGTTTAGACAGATGAATGCCCAGCAACAGCCAAACGACGCTCGCCTTGCGCTACCTTGTGCGACCATGTTCCGTCACATTTGCCAGGCAATCGGATGATCCAGGAACAAGAGGGTTTTGGGTTGCGAGAGATTCGTTCAAGATACTGTGTTCGGTTAAAGATTGTGGGAAAGGTAACCCGTCGTGGAGTTGATGAGGGGGGCCACGTGATGTTGCAAGGTTCGGTATTAGGCTGGGTACTTGTTCACCCGCAAGTTGGTCTCTAATGAGCAATTTTGAGATACATGAATCTCGGCCTCGAGCCTATCAATTTGTCGTCCGCTTCAGCACGGGTCATTCGACGTGGTACGGACCCTTCCCCGGGAGGCTATCAACGGTTGTTCCGCTGTTGGTCCCCCTCGTGCATGGCATTGCAGGATTCATTTAGCCGTTGCAACACGGTAAAGCTTCCCGTCCCAGAAACATAGCCAAGCATATACAGGATACCTGGCCGGGGTGTTTGGTTTTGGTACTTTAGTCTAGTACCTGTACCCGGTTCTCGTGTGCTGACCAATTTTGACTCGTCCTAGTCATGACCTGCATATTCTTGATCCTATACTTATCCTGTTGCAGCGGCTCGTCCCGCAGGATCAAGAGGATTTGGATGGACGGACGAAAATGAGGTCAGCCACGCAAATCCTAGCGTTGGTCGATATGTTTCGTCGAAGGTGATTGAGTCGACAGGACAGGAAACCCACTAACTATCTTCTCACCGTTGGCTGTCGACTGCCAAATGCTCGTATCCGAGTATGCTGCTGCATGGCCCCCAACTGACAATATCTGCGGTTCCGAGGCAGAATTCGACTCCAGGCAAGGTTGATATATCTCTAGTCGCCCACACTGCATATATGATTTGGCTGGTCTTGGCAGAAAACCCCCCACTATGACACATGTAAGCGTTCCTACTGTGGACAAACGTTTATGGGCTGTCAGAAAAAGGGTTGCAATCGGAACTGTCTGATCTGATCTTGTCTCTGACCGGCAGTCTCAATATGGGCAATGCTCCGTTCTCAATTACCTATCGAGCTCTCAGTCTTTGACAAATGCGGGGAGGATGGATCTATTAGGACAATGGAGCCCCGAAGTTTCTAAACAGGGAGCTTTGAATCTCAATTTCACCCCAAGTGCCGTTGGTAAGAGAAAACGTCCGATGCGGTTCTACGGCGGTGGCCCGTCCAAATGCCAAATTAGCGAGCGAGCGAGGAAACAAAACATACCTGGTTTCTGGTAGTATATCGTGGGGTAAAATAATTAATTTTGGAGACTCTAGATTGCCTAAGGAACTATTCATAGCTACCCATTCTCTTTGAGATGTTGGTGGGATATTGCAGCTAAGCCTGCATTTGAATAGAAGCACGTTGCCGTGAGAAGAGAAGTTTGGCAATCTGATCTTTCTGACCGCTAGGACAAGCTCGGTGAACTCTTTCGTCTGTCCGAACTCGTCCCCTGCTCTCTTTGTTCGTGTGTGAAGCTATACGCAATGCACCCTGATGTATCTACCAACACAGACTAAATAGACAGTAGCTTGCCCTCGGGTAAACTTCAACTACCCATTCTCCTGTACTTTCCCTGTCTCTGCATGGTATCATCTTAGTCATACTCCGTGCCGTCGGCCAAACTTGAGTTATCACGCCGACCGCGGGATGGACAGCTGTTGGTAGTGGCAGTGGCAGTGTTGTGACGGCACGGCATCAATCCTGTCAGATCATTCTAATTAAAGAATGACTTGGATTTTGAGGCTTTTATCTTCTTTACCTGATCCCATTCTCGGAACCAACAGATCTGAGAAGGTTGTGAATAAAAGCAGGACACTGCACGATATCCTGGCCCCCTTTCTATCATCTCAACACCAAGCGAGAGAGGGGGTGAATGAGCTCCGTACTCGTCATACAATAATTCCGTGGGTTCTGATACCCGTGCTTCACTTTGGTTCCTATCTTGAGCGAAAAGTAGAGGCGTGGGCCCGAGTCTAGCTTTACAGCTGTCTGCCAGTGCCAACTGACCAAATCACTGGCTGTCACTTCACTTCACCGTCCAAGCTGTCAAGATATTCCCACTTCTTGGCACTGGCACGGCATTGTCAAAATATCTTTCACCACTGGTAAATTTTGGAAGAGTTTCTCTTACCTATATTTTGCCATTTCTCACACTCAACCTTGAAATCTCTCCCTCTCTCCAACCTCAACACCTCTCTTGGTAGTCACGATTTCTCTTGGATTTTTGATCCCCATTTTCCGATACAACAATTAATTGAGAAAGAAATAGATGAGAATATCGTGCTTCTTTTGTTAGATTCTTTTTGGGTCTGCCTTTTGGCGCCATGGAAGACGACATCGCTGTCGTGGGCATCGGCCTGCGATTTCCTGGTGATGCCTCTTCTCCCGAGGAACTGTGGAAAGTCTTGGAACGCGGAGAATCTCAGTGGAGTGAATTCCCTAAGGATCGTCTAAATATTGACGGCTATTATCATCCTGGCGGCGACCGTCAAGGAAGTGTATGTACTGGCACTCTCCGAGAGAAAGAAAAAAAAACATTGCTAACCCTGCACCTTCTCTAGATATCCTTCCGTGGCGCTCACTTCATCAAGAGCGATTTCGCTGCCTTTGACGCTTCTGTAAGTACCGATGCCGAAGAAAACATTTTTCCCTCCAAAGAAATTATTTTCTAACTTTGGTGCTTTCAGTTCTTCGCTGTTGCAGCGGAAGATGCCAAAGCTATCGACCCTCAGCAAAGAATCCTCCTTGAGGCCTCATACGAGGCACTTGAGAATGGTTGGTCTCTTCGTCGGTTTATTTGTATCAATACTAACGCATATGTCTAGCTGGAATCCGGAAAGAGGATGTTGACGGCACCGATGCTGCAGTCTACGTTGGTTCTTTCGTCAAAGGTAGGATAATCAGCTGCCTTGCTTCGACACTCGCTAATATCGACCAGACTATGAACAAGTATGCCTCCGAGACCCAGATTGGCAGCCTCAATATGCTGCCACCGGAAACGGCATCGCCATCATGGCGAACCGTATCTCATACTTTTTCAATTTGCACGGACCGAGCATGACCATTGATACCGGCTGCAGTGGCAGTCTCGTGTCTGTTCATCTTGCTGCGCAAAGTCTCCGAACAAAAGAAACATCACTGGTAAGAGCTTTCCTCACTACTAATTATTGTGGACTCTAACAACTATCCAGGCGATTGCCGCTGGTGCAGGCATGATTCTCACTCCCAACACTATGATGCCGATGACAGCTCTCAATTTCCTGAGCCCTGATGGCAAGTGCTTCACTTTTGATTCCAGAGCCAACGGATACGGAAGAGGCGAAGGTATCGGTGTCGTAGTCATGAAACGTCTATCAGATGCGCTCCGTGACAACGACACTATTCGTGCAGTCATTCGAGCCACAAAGGTCAACCAAGATGGTCATACTACCGGTAAGTGGATCAAAGTGTCACCCATTCTCCCAACCTGCTGATAGCTCTCAAAGGCATTACTCTTCCAAGCAAGGAAGCGCAAGTCGCAAACATCCATTCCGTCTACGAATCTGCAGGTCTTGACTTCAGCCAAACTGGTTACGTCGAGTGTCACGGCACTGGTACCAAAGCCGGAGACTGGCGAGAGCTTAAAGCCATATCTGAATCGCTCGGCTCTGTTCGAGGAATTGACAACCCCATCGTTGTTGGGTCACTCAAACCCAACATTGGTCATCTAGAAGGTGCCGCTGGTGTAGCTGGACTGATCAAAGGCGTTCTTACACTGGAACATGCCAAAATCCCACCCAACATCAATTTGGATAAACCCAACCCTGACATCGATTTCAAGAACTGGAAAGTCAAGGTACCGACGAAATTGCTCGACTGGCCTCTTCCCGGTCTGCGCCGTGTCAGTGTCAACTGCTTCGGTTTTGGAGGCACAAACGCCCATGTCATCATGGATGAAGCTCCTCGGTACCTATCAGCTCGTGGACTAAAGGGCAATCACAACTCCTTCGAAGCTCTGAGCTCTACTGTAGAAACCTCAAACTGCAACACAGACACCCGACCGCAACTTTTCCTCTTTTCAGCGCATGAGAGGTCTGGTGTCCAGCGTGTCATGGAATCTCACTTGCCTTACTTGAAGTCAAAGACAGGAATGGATGAGTCTTTCCTTCGCGATTACTCTTACACCCTTGGTTGTCGCCGGTCCAACCTGGAGTGGAAACATGCTGTCGTGGCGAAGTCTCTACAAGACCTCATTAGCAAGCTTCAAAACGTCAATGACTCTCACTTCAAGCGGACTTCCAGAAACAAGGAGCCCAAGGTTTGCTTCCTTTTTTCTGGTCAAGGTGCGCAATATGCCCAAATGGGAAAAGAACTCCTGTGTTTTGAGGTTTTCCGCGCTACTTTGGAATCTGCTTCTCTTTATATGAAAGACGCCCTCGGAAGTCAATTTGACCTACTCGAAGAGATACTTCAAGACCAAGCCAGGAGTCGCGTATCAGACGCTAGGATCGCCCAACCTGCCACCACAGCTATTCAGATGGCCTTGGTAGATCTTTTCAATTCATTCCATATCACACCTGACTACGTCGTCGGACATTCTTCTGGCGAGATCGCAGCGTCCTATGCGTCGGGCGCCCTTACGAAAGAGGCAGCTTGGCAGGTCGCATACTACCGTGGCTTGGCTGCATCTTCTCTTGCTTTCAAGAGACCCCCGCTTGAAGGGGCTATGATGGCGGTTGGACTATCGATTGTTGACATCAAGGGGAGCTTCAATGATAAGCAGTACCCTTGCCAAGTAGCCTGTATCAACAGTCCTCGATCAGTGACACTATC
Source organism: Fusarium graminearum PH-1 (assembly GCF_000240135.3). Classification (NCBI taxonomy): domain Eukaryota; kingdom Fungi; phylum Ascomycota; class Sordariomycetes; order Hypocreales; family Nectriaceae; genus Fusarium; species Fusarium graminearum. Next base: position 596,125 of record NC_026475.1, on the reverse strand, counting down.
CGGGAGAAAGGAGAACATCCATTGCGCCTACAAAGAACTCACTGCAAAGGGTGTCTTTTGCCGTATCCTTCCAGTTCAGGTTGCTTATCATTCCCAGGACATGCTTTTGGTTGAGAATGAGTACAAGTCTGCCCTTGGACTTGTAAAGCCACGTGAACATCGGAAGTCTACTGCAATGCTCTCAACAGTCACTGGGGAGTACATCGACGGAAGAAAGATGGACAAAATGTATTGGGCATCAAACCTGACCCAGCCAGTCTTGTTTATGTCTGCCATCAACCATCTGCTTAGCCTATCCGCTGAAGACTGTCCTGATATCTTTATCGAGTTGAGTCCTACATCGACCTTACGCTCGCCAGTTCTCGACATCATTAATCTGACAAAGAGCAACAACCCGCCGACATTCCACTCAGCCCTTAGCCACAAACACCGCGATTCGTCTTTTCTCATGGAGACTTTGGGCGGTCTCTGGACTCGCGGTTATGAACTCGACATGGACAAGATCATCCCTCAAGGTTCCCCCGAAGATCCCTCAAAGTGCTTGGCCGATCTTCCTCCTTACCCATGGAATCACACTAAGTCATACTGGCACGAGTCTCACCTTGGTGAAGCGAATCGGTTCAGAGAGTTTCCCCGACAAGACCTCATCGGCGCTCCCACCGCCGACGCCATCTCGTTTGAGCCTCGCTGGCGTGGCTTCCTCCGCATTTCAGAAAATCCGTGGATTCAGGATCACCAAGTGCAAAAGACTATCATCTACCCGGCAGCAGGAATGGTTACTATGGCCCTACAAGGTGCAAGCCAACTAACTAAGGAGACGGAAAACCTCCTTGGGTTCGAGATTACCAACATGCGGATCGAAAAGGCAATGATTGTGCCGAATACTACACATGGACTGGAAATGGCCATGAATTTTAAGCGCCTCTCAACCTCGGGTGATCAGCACCAGGATCTCGCTTTTGACTTTTGTATCTACTCGAAGCAGCTCAACTCTCCTTGGGAACAAAATGCATCTGGCTCTATCGAGGTACGGTACAAGCGGCGACACTGGGGAGCCGCCTTTCGTCAGCACCACAAGACGTTTGAGTCGCTCAGGACTACTTGCAAGGAGTGGATCGTCCCCAGGCAGCTTTATGAGCTCCTCGATATTGTTGGCATGAATTACGGTCCTACTTTCCAGAACCTCATACAGATACTCAAGGGAGATGGCGCATGCCTCGCCAAAGTTCGCATCCCTGACACTCAGTCGAAGATGCCTGCCAAGTTTGAGTATGATCATCTCATTCACCCGGCGACCTTGGATTCAATGTTCCAGACGCCCTTTGCTGTATCATCTGAGCCTATGGTCCCGACCTTCATCAGGAGTATATTTGTCTCAGCAGCCATCTCTCGCGACCTGAGCAAGCACTTCAAGGGTTACGCCACTGCGAATCGAACGGGTGTCCGCGATGCAACCGCAGACATTGCCATGACACAATCATGTTGGGACCAACCTTCGGTAGTCATCAGCGGCCTCCACTTCACTAGTATCGCCAATTCATCTCAAGCCGCAGGGGGGTTTCTTCAGAACAGTCGCACTTTATGCACTCAGATCTCGTGGAAACAAGACATCACGTGTGCACGAGCTCCAACAGTCGAGGTTCTCGCCACGACACTTGCTCACAAGTTTCCGGGTCTATCTATTCTTCAGGTTGGCGGTAGTGCACACACTTGCCTGAAGATTCTGCATGCATTTGGTTGCCCTCAGGGCAGAACGCCTTGGTTCTCACGATACACTTTAGGGCACACTGCTGGTACCAAGCCCCTACAAAAGCCTTCTCTGATTGAGGGAACACATTACGAACATTTTGTCGAAAACCGAGCTGTTGATGGCTCGGAACCTCTGCCTAACTACGACCTGATCATTGTTTGTGTTCAAGATGATGTCGACACCACTAGGCTCCTGAAACACGTGAAACGACCTGGTTTTCTGCTGGAAAGCCTGCTACCTGGCAATTTTGACTCTGATGATAAAGAGATAATTAGCCACAGCTACCAAGACGACAATGGCGGAACCGTGAACATGGAGTTCAGCGTTCATCACCTAGACCCGGTCCACGATTGGCTTTCTGTACCCAATGTGGTTGTCCTTCTTCCCAACGAATATCCTTCAGAGGCAAGATCCTTTGCTGGAAAGCTGATTCTGGAATGTTACAATACTTTACAAATTCAGATTATGCATCTGGGTGAAGTAACGAGTCAGCCGGAAAAGCTCAAGGGCAAGATTGTCATCTCGCTTCTTGATTTTGCGACCGACAACATAGGCGCCTATGTCTACAACTGGTCTGAATCAGAGTTCAAAGATTTCCACACTATGCATAGGCTGGCCAAAAGCATCCTTTGGATCTCAAGGGGTGCTCATATGGAACCCATGAACCCCAAGGGCGCTCCTATCATTGCCCTTGCGCGCACACTCAACTCAGAGGATCCTTTGAAAATGTTTGTGACATTTGACTTGAACACGAGCACGTCACTGGACTCTCCCACAGCCCTCAATTCTGTCAATAGGATCTTTTTGCAAAGTTTTGTATGGGCTGCTGGCTCCGGTCCCCGCGAGTTGGAGTTCGCCGAGAAGGATGGAGAGATTTTTGTTCCTCGTCTCGTTCCTATTGAGCCACTCAATGACATTGTCGAGAAGGGCGTAGCGCATGATGTCTCCAAGGTGTCGTTCCATGGCTATGTACGGCACTTAAAGCTTCAAATTGCTCAGCCCGGTCTAGTTGAGAACAGCTTGGTGTTTTCTGCTGAAACACAATTCGCTCCCCAAGCTGGCGAGGTCGAGGTGATTTTCGACAGCGCCCCTCTCAGCTTTATTGACTTGGAGACTGTCATGGGAAGAAGTTTAGATTCCGACTTTGGCACTGAGATTCGCGGCAGTGTTAGACGCACGGGGTGCAACATCTCTGGGTTTATGACTGGTGATCGCGTCATTGGCCTTGTCGCTGGAGGCGCTATTCAGAGCAATGCCAACATTGACAGCCGGTTTGTCGCGAAATGGTCTTCCAAAATTCCTCTCAGTCATTGTATCAGTGCATATCATTGTCTTGTCAATATCGGACGAATTGGACGTGGAAAGTCGGTACTGATCCATGCTGGAGCCAGCACGTTTGGCCTTGCAGCTCTCGGCTTGGCTTCTCGATTGTCTGCCGATGTCTTTGTGACCATCATGGGCAGTGGTGCCGCTAGCCAGCGCGAGTTTCTTCTCAGTATTGGTATTAAGAACTCTCAAATTCTCAATGCCGACACAGATAACTTTGCTGTGATCCTTCGCGATCGTTTACAAAGGGGTGTTGACCTCGTGTATAATCCTACACAGAAACACTTTGATGCTAACATCAAGTGTGTGCGACATGGTAAGATTTCGTACATTCCGATGCCTTTATCAACATCTAACAGTTCATAGGTGGTATTATTACACAATTTTCCAACAAGTCCCCGTACCCTCCACCCGTTGAACTTGGATCGCCGACCGTCTCGATTGTCAACTTTGACTTAACCACACTAATGAAACACGACGCCGACTACGTGGCAGAGTTGATTGAGGATGTCTCCGAGTACGAAGAATACCTGGAAGAAAAGCTGGTGACGGAGGGACTTCTTGTTCAAAACATTGAACTGCCCAACATAACCGAAGCCTTCAAGCTTGTCGAAAAGAGCCCATTATTTGGACTTGTATCCGTCACCGCGGCCATTGACTCTAATACAATGGTTGAGATCCAAACTATGAATCGAACCAAGTTGCTCCACCAGACGCTGTCTCGTGAGCACACTTATATTTTGGCTGGTGGCCTTGGCGGTCTCGGCCGCAGTATTTGCGACATGCTCGTCAAGAATGGAGCTCGGAACATCGCTTTTATATCTCGATCAGGGGCATCCAGCAAATCCTCTCAGAGCTTCCTCCAAAATCTCAGGAACTTGGGCGTCAAGGCACGGGTTTACTGTGTTGATATCTGTAACATGGCCAGTCTTGAGATGATCATCCGGGAGCACATATGCGAAGAAATGCCTCCCATCAAAGGTGTTTTTCAATGCGCCGCAGTAATCAAAGACTCAATTTTTGCAAACATGACCTACTCTGACTGGATGGAGGCAGTCCGGCCAAAGGCAATGGGTTCGCACAACCTCGTACAGGCGATCTCAGACAAATCTGATGATCCATTCTTCATCTTCCTAGCCAGTTCTGCTGGAGTTATCGGTAATCGAGGTCAAGCGAACTACGCAGCTGGAAATTGTTTCGAAGATGCCCTTGCGCAAAAGTGCCGCCTTCAAGGAAAGAATGCAACGTCCATCGACCTTGGGCCTGTGCTGGGTGCCGGTATGCTTGCCGACGACACCGAAATCCTCGACATCCTGAGAGCTAGTGGGTTCTACGGTATCAGGCACGAGGATTTCCTTACCATGGTCGTGTGCGCCATTACTGGAGAGATCACACCCAGTACTTGCATGCCCGAACGTGTCATAATGGGCATCGGATCTGGTGGACTTATCCGACAAAACCAGCCAGCTGATCCCTACTGGTCTCGCACTGCACTTTATGGTTACCTCAATCTGGTTGACATGCCTCAACCTGACCTAAGCATTGTGGACGGTACAACCAAATTTGACTTGAAGTCTCTCCTGACATGCTGCACCACCATTGATGCAGCTGCCGAGATTATCACTACAGGCCTTTCACATATGCTCTCTAAAGCTATGAACATGTTGCCGGAAGAAATCGACACCGGCAAACCGCCTCATGTCTACGGAGTCGATTCTTTGGTAGCCGTCGGGGTCCGAAACTGGGTTGTCACCAACTGCAGTGTTGAGGTCTCGGTTTTTGAAGTCCTGAGTGATCAGACTGTTGCTGAGTTGGCTATAGAGATCGCGTCTCGAGGTGGTTTTGGAGTAGAGGCCAACTAGAGATGTTTTGCGATTCGGTGTATAAGGGAAGAAGGGCGACAAGCAGAACAGATGATTCTATATAGAATGTGTCAGAGATTATACCAATGTTTGTGTGCGAGTTTGGAACTAAACAGGGAACGGCTTTTGATACTTTAGACAATACCAAATAACGTCTTGTTGTTTTTGTTAATATTTCGGAATCAGAATTGAGCATGTCTTGTGCTTTATAAGGTTAACAACATCGTAAGTGAATGAATTCCGCGACATGCATTCTCTTGGAAGCAAATCCCATACCGTGCAAGCTTAATTAAAACGCATCGAAATGTCCATATCGCGACATTAAGTTAGAGGTAGAGCGGATGAAGACGTTAGGTAAGATCCTATAAATCACTAGATATCTACAAACTCAATCTTGTTCCGCGGAAGCTTAACTCTAATTCCAAAGTTTTACTTTGTACCATCTAACGATATCAGATCAAAAGGAATTGTCCATAGTTACCAGCGATAAAAAAAAACAATTCAGAATGCGTAATCTGGGAATCGAACCCAGGGCTCCCCGAAGTTACACAAATGGCAACGGAGAATTTTACCACTAAACCAATTACGCTGGTGAAGAGAGATTATCACTCGACCGAGAGTCGAAGTGAATGCGTAATCTGGGAATCGAACCCAGGGCTCCCCGATGTTACTTGAATGGCAACGGAGAATTTTACCACTAAACCAATTACGCTTTGATGGACGAGAGCCTCGTAAGAGGGGTACATGTTCTTCGGACCACGCTACCCTAGACCAACGACTTCCACTGCTCTTTTATTCATACATTGACATAAAGGCTTCACTGTTAAGCTCATATCTCTTTTTAGATTGACGATGAATGACTTATCATACTTATCATACACTGGCATAAGAATGATGGGATCTTAGCTTCATGGATTTACCACTAGCTTTCTGGAGTACATTTCCTTGTGGCAGTCTCAGAAACTATGTATAGCGCAATCATTCCTGACCTTGTTCATTCCTTCCAGCAACTTTTTGCGACTCCCATATATTCCTAGTCGCGACGGACACGTTTTCTGGATTTGGTGACTTCTGTAAGATGTCCCGTCATGTTGCGAAGAGCCCCGCCCCGCGTCCTGAGGGGAGCCAGAGTCTCGCGATTCTTGTCGTCGGCATCCCTGTCCCCGTCATTCACCTTTCCACGAGATCCAGTACGGGACTGAACACCGACTATGGCGTTGAGTTTGTCGATCTGTTTCTGCTGGTCTGAACTCATCGCTTGAAGATTCCTTATCAATGAGTCCTGCGTTCGGATTGTCTGTTCCTGTTGTCGGATCATTTGTTCGAGCTGCCGAGTCATGGGACCCCATATAGAAACTTCATCGGCCAGCTGTGAGAGAAAGGGACGTACGATACTTCCGCTATTATCCGAAGAGTTCTTGAATGTCAAGTCACCGTCGAGGGGCTCTCCATAACGCATTACCACAGCCTTTCGGATGCCATCTGCGTAGTCTCTCAACATGCTCCAACCATACACACCGATGAGAATGAACCATCTCTCATAGGTGACATTGATCCAATTGGCCTGTCCTTCCTCCTCATCATACATATGAATGCTGAGTTGGTGCTTGAATGGTTGGAATATTGACTGTGAATTGTGCTGGAACTGGCCGGTCTTGAGTAGATGAAGCAGGCTGGATCGGACGCGAGGAGGCATGCTTGATTGGTGCTGGTTGAACAGAGTGCATAGTCGAATCGCGCTGTGGCGATCAGACTCTTCTTGGGTACCCAGAGGTAGGTCTTCCATCTTCAAGTAAAGGGGCTGCTTCTCTTTTCCGCTCCAGCTGGCTTGTCGATTTTGCGATACCTAGATATACAGACTGTGTTAGTTCCTCTCCGGTTCGTCCTCTCCAATACTAACATCTGGAAAGTGGTTTTGTTCAACATCATCTTTCTGTTGAATGCGAGTCTCACCGGAGTCTTGCATGCCAACCTCTCTTTTAAGTCGAGTGTTGTCGGAGTTATTGTCTTGGCAATCTTGTTCGCGGGCTGGAGGCCAAGATGGCATACGACCTTGGAGCATATCTGCGTACCATTCTGATAGAAAACCCGAGTTAGTTTCATGTGGATTGTTGGATTGGTGCAATAGTTCTTACGAATAGCCTGCCGATGCGGCTTGCCATCTGTCTCGCCAAATAAGGGACGGTCGTCAGGAGCCACTTTGCAACCATGATCGAATCGATAGTGCTCTTCAAGCTCGAGACTGTCGTAGCGATCGGCCTGTAGCAATTAATCTCTGACCCAGTGTACAGAGTTACTAGAGGATATTCTTACACTCTTGCAGAGAACCCCAGTGACGGGGTGTCGCCATCGACAGTACACTTCGCCGGGAACAAGATGGATATGTCCACCCTAACTTGGTCAGTAGGATAACATGAGATAAAGGAAGCAAAAATTTACCTTGCTACAGCCGAGTGGTGGTAGTTTGTCGCCAGGACGAGGTTCTGAGTGGTATTCCTGGTAAGCCTGGGGCTGTCCAACATTCGCGTAAGGCGACGCCATTGTTTCTTGACTCCCTCTCGGGTTCTATAGAGAAATAAATGTACTCAGGGGAACAATCGGCTTGCGGCCGCTGGTGAAGATAAAAGGAAAAAGGAAAGGGGTGGAGTGCAAGTGCAATTAATTTAGAAGGAAGAATAACGCAGGAGTCCTGCCGCCTGCCTTGAGCGGATAAACTTCTCGAAATATGCCTGCCTAGGTACCGTAGTAGGTAGATTTGAACTCTTGCACTGACAAGAAGTGTCAATCCCACCCACAAGGGGATACACTTCGTTCTTGCAAGATTTATTCAATTCAGACATGGAAGGCTGCACTTCTACTTCTACTTCTGTTATCGTCCGGCAATCTATTCCGTGGCCCATCATCTCACCACGCCGAAAAACCCTTCTTTCTTTCATATCAGCCATCACCAATCGCACGACGGATTAGTCTTCTCCTCCGGTTAGTATGCGCTGATATCTCAAATCCCCTCTATCGATTCAATAGATCTGGTATCTGACCAGAGAGTTACCAGCCATGGAGAACATCGATTTCAATGACATCCAGTTCAGTGACATCCTTATTGGCTCGATTCAGCCGTCTGACATATACGCTGTAACCTTAACAATGAGGAGCATCTCGCAAAGTGTTCCCCGTGCCCAAGAATTGAAGGAACGGTATCGCACACTCAAGGAAACATATTCCAAGCTTGAGGAAGAAAATCGCAAACTCGTGGGCGACACTTCCGGACTCGTGGAAAGTAATCGCAAGATCATGGCCAACACTCAAGTACTCATGGAAAAAAACGTTCGCATGAGACGTACTCTTCGTCGACTCAAAATTGTGTCGTGTGCAACTCTATCCAGTGAGCGACAGACACGCGAGGTTGGAAAGGTCATTCGCATGCACCGGATGATGGGACAACTCGTCGTTTCCCCTTGCCGGAGTCATTGCCAACGCTAAACATCGGATGGAAATTGGCTCGCAATAGGTGCTTGCACAAGTTTCTATTGCAGGGTGACCTGAGTGGTAAGTACCGGGTTTGAGCCTCTACATTTTGCTCCCTCAAATTCAAAGACACTGCTAACGACATACTTCAAGGACGTCTGTGTACAGGAGAGGACAATTTGCTCGGCCCAAAGAACTAAGAAAGAAGGCTGGCTGAATAGGAACGACATGTCCATAGTAATTACCTCCGGGAAGATGCAGGGATACCGGCAGATAGGACGTCCAGGTGTTGTGCTCAAACATTACCGACAAGGCTAGGTTTTTGGGGAAAGCATCCCACCGATAACAAGGAAACGTATAAGTGGTTTAGTAGTCGCTATGGTCTGCAAAATTGAGAATTCTAAATTGAGCCTTGTCCTATGTTGCTGTGCACCAGCACGTCCATTGTTATACGTGTGGTCAATGGTGGCTTGCACTCTGCCTGCCAACACTCCCTCCACAGCCCTGCAGATATCACCCAAATAAGCTTTGTTGCTACGAAATCCCTTATCTACAATGACCTCGATTTTGATGTCATGTGTTTGTTGGTTTATAGGTATGCTGTCGCCTTACAAATACAAGTACATAGTGTACTAATGTAGCTTGGCTGCTTGGATGTAGTTCTCACAAACCTCCGGTGGGGAAGTTGGAGATGCATGCATGATGTTACCGCAGATGCTGTCATTGGATCATCGATAATACCCGACTGGAGGACTTGCATTCCTCCGGCGGGGAAAGTGACGGCCTCAAAGATTGGGTTCATTCGTTTGAGTATTTATTCTAGACTGTAGTTACAGCATTAACCGTCTGGTGCAAGCACGGCAATTGAGTGTGTCATACTCACTGCAACATAACCTGAACAAGCACAATCCCTTCATCTGGCGAGAATTGCCATCATGTTCTTTGACGACAAAACCCGCCTCCGCTACAAGTACGATGCGGAGGATGTATGGATTGAGCCATGGGGCCCCAACGCATTCCGTGTGAGAGCCACCAAGTCCGCAAAGATGTCATCTGAGGACTGGGCTCTCCAACAGCTCAAGGAAATAACACCCAAGATATCCATTTCTGAGGACTCGGCAACCATCACCAATGGCAACATCAAAGCCCGAATCTCTCGTCTCGGCAAGTTGACCATCGAGACCGCAGATGGAAAACTGCTTCTTGAAGAGTACTGCCGCAATAGAAAAGATCTCATCGATCCAAAGTGCAGTGCTCTTGAAGTTGAAGCACGCGAGTTCAAGGGTATCCTTGGTACTGAGAATTACCACTTGACCATGCGGCTCGAGAGTATCAGTCCCGATGAAAAGATATTCGGAATGGGCCAGTACCAACAGCCATGGCTTGACTTGAAGGGAATGGATCTCGAACTAGCCCATCGCAATTCTCAAGCAAGTGTTCCGTTTGCCGTGTCGTCGCTCGGATACGGACTCCTATGGAACAACCCAGCAATCGGCAGAGCCGTCTTCGGAAAGAATGTCATGTCATTTGAAGCATTCTCGACGCAGGTCCTCGACTACTGGATCGTTGCAGGAGACTCACCAGCCCAAATCGTGGAAGCGTATGCAGACGCTACAGGAAAAGTACCCCTCATGCCTGAATATGGACTTGGCTTTTGGCAGTGCAAGCTGCGATACCAGACACAAGAGGAGCTTTTGGAGGTAGCCAGGGAGTACAAGCGACGAGAAATCCCCATTGATCTGATCGTTGTCGATTTCTTCCACTGGCCCAAGCAGGGCGAATGGAAATTTGACCCCGAGTACTGGCCTGACCCTGGTAAGTCCCCTCGTATCGTGGAGCGAAACAGTGCTGACAAGACACAGATGCGATGACCAAGGAACTCAAAGATCTTGGGATCGAGCTCATGGTTTCTATCTGGCCAACCGTTGACAAGAAATCGGAAAACTATGATTATATGGTAGAACATGGTTACTTGATCCGTACGGACCGAGGTGTTCGCATTGGACTCGATTTCCAAGGCGAGACTGTTCATATCGACACCACAAACCCAGATGCCAGGAAATACTTGTGGGAAACTGTCAAGAAGAATTACTTTACCAAGGGCATCAGGACATTCTGGCTAGACGAAGCAGAGCCGGAATATGCAGCATACGACTTTGAAAACTATCGATATTTCCAGGGCTCGAATAGTTCCATAGGAAACATTTATCCTGTCGAATACGCTCGAGCATTCTACGAGGGTCAGGAGGCAGAAGGACAAAAGAACATCGTCAACCTCCTCCGCTGCGCTTGGGCCGGTAGCCAAAAGTACGGTGCCCTTGTATGGAGTGGCGATATTGCGTCGTCGTGGGGTAGCTTCCACAATCAGATTTGCGCTGGTCTCAACATGGGACTCTCCGGATTGCCCTGGTGGACAACAGATATCGGAGGCTTTCACGGAGGCGACCCCAACGATGAGAGTTTCCGGGAGCTCTTTGTACGATGGTTTCAATGGGGTACATTCTGCCCGGTGATGCGACTGCACGGCGATCGTGAACCTCGCCAGCCACAGCATGGAACAACCGGCGGAGCGACTTGCTGCAGTGGCGCCCCCAACGAGGTTTGGTCCTATGGCCCCAAGGTCTATGACATCTGCGTCAAGTACATCAAGATGCGAGAGGAACTTCGGCCATATACACGAAAGCTCATGAAGGAAGCACACGAGAAGGGAACACCGGTTATGAGGCCTCTGTTCTACGAGTTTCCAGATGATAAGAACTGCTGGAGCATCTCGACCCAGTACTTGTATGGCGACAAGTATCTTGTGTGCCCCATTCTCAAACCAGGCCAGACTAGTATTGAGGTGTATCTCCCCCAGCTTCCTCAAGGCAAGAAGTGGTCTTCCTTCGATGGTAAATCGTCTTATGATTCAGGACAGAGCGTGACAGTGGAAACTCCTTTGTCGCAGATGCCAGTTTTCGCAAGAGAAGGATAACGTGTTCCGAGTACTTGAGATCAGCGAGATATCATGCCAACCAGAGACTCCGAGGTGGCGATAGATGGGTTCATTTAATCTTAGAATAAGCCACTACCTACTGCTCTCTCACTTTGTTGCGCAGTGGTTGCATCCAATAGACTTGCTAAACCCTTAACAAAGGAGACCTCTATTCCCCATGCCTTTTTCTTATCAATTGCGTGTGACAGTAGCCTTATCCCTTCCTTTAGAATCTTTGGTGGGGCGTCAGTACTGCAAATATCTCCAACGCGCTGCATAAAACCTTTCATCTTGTGGCCAAGACGTATGTAAGTTTGAACCATTTCATCATCACATGGCCGATCCAGATGTATAAATGTTGGTTCCGGTTCTTCTTCTTCCTCATCTTCATCATACTGCGGTGTATTCCCTGCATTAGCAGGACCCTGTGGAACATGGCTCGTGAGATCCTGTCTTGGCCCTGACGCCCTAGTCTCTTGTAGAGATCCCGAATCTGTAGGCCGCGCAGTAAAAACACTGTAGGCCCATACCAGAAGAGTAGCAAGATAAATGGCATGAGGCTCTATAAAGCTGTTACTACTGTACCGCCGGATATGCCATATCAAGGCTCCGGCATGGACAATAGACAGCCTTGCCTTGTACTGATCAACATTTGCCCAACGATAAAGGTGGTTATATGCTTCCGAATAGTCCACAGTAGCATATGCTACATGGGTCGTTTCATTCCACGCTGCTGACGTCGCTACCCTTTGCAAATACTTGCAGGGCGCTAAGAGGTATAGCCTGGAGAGGTGAAGAAGAAGAATAGTTGGGTGTTCTGAGCCCCCGGCATTGGCAGCTTTACCGTTTGCTTTCCAGTGTAACATGTCAAGGCTATCGCAAGCACTATTTCTCCACCGTGTCATTATCTCGAGACTTGGTGGCCACGATTCAGCCACGGTAATTGATTCTGAACAGGGTTCGACATGAGCAACTGGAGTCCATCTGGACAATGCAGTTTCATATTGATAGGCGGCCTCTTGGGTCCTGCGACAAACGGCGTAAATCATTACAATATTTCCGAATTCAGTCAAACGTTCTGGTTGTCGTTTTTCCATGTAAAGAAGATGGAGTGCCTCCAGTACTGTTGCTGTCACAGAAATGTCGAGTTAGTGGCAAGTCGACATTATTTGGGATTTTGCGACCCTTATGACTAACCTTGGCGACAGCCATTGCCGTTGATGCTCTCCCATGTCGGCTCATCCCAAATCCCTTCTTGACATGGAAGCGCGGTCTTGACTTCGTGGAGTTGTAGGAGGTGTGGGCAGTCGAACTCGTATGCAACGATGGAGTCAAGAATCTAAAATATCAGAACAAGTCGAAAAGCTGGCGCATATAATAACATACCCATACCATCAATCCCGTTCGTAACTCGGATTGAGCTCGCAGCCATTCTGTGATAGATGCACCATTGCTAGATGTCGTCTCGTTATTGATTTTAGGCGGCACCCGGGACAGTAGATTCAGGCTTCTACATTGTTCAACAAGAAGAAACATTTGGCTCAGCGCACGCTCCGTTACGACCTTCTGGCCACTATGAAGCCTGTCGATCATGCTGATAATAAAGGCTTGGAGTGTTATAAAGTCCAACCGGACTCGTGACTGGGAAGAACCCGGAATCCAAGTACCATGACTGTCCTGATTACTTTTCTCAGACACCGATTGAAGCCTGTCGTCCAAGATTGCTTCCAATAGCCTAGATAAGGATAGTGACCATGTGCCTCCCAGATACTTAGCACCAACAACTGACACGGCCAGCAACAGAATCCAATTAGTAGAGTCTTGCCATATTGAGGCGCTCTTTCGTATAAAAGGATATATAACATGAAACCTTTCATAGTAGAGTCGCACAAAGCATCTGATATGCCCTATTGGGGGGATCGTGGCAGTAGTCAGGTCCTGGCTGTCAATTTCGGCGTGTCCACGAGCAACTGAGACTAACTCGGAGTAAAGCTCATTTGATACATAGTGAGAAGAGTCTGTTTGGCTGTCCACTTCGAGCGAATCCGGGGCCCCGTTACTCGATCCGGCCTCCGCTGCGTGAGATACATTGGGTTGGTTCATGTTTCGGCCTAAGAGTTGACCACCAAACGGTGCTCTTGCCATCGTTCCTTCGACATAAAGTGTCCCATCAGTTGACTTTGACACACTGGACCCGCGGAGGCTGTCTGCTCGACTGTAATGAGGGCTCTCAGCAGCCATTGGGCTTGGTGCGTAGGTTGGTCCAAGATCTGACCTGGCCATATCAACACTATTGACGTCGTTGTACTGATTTGAGATCCAGGGTGAGATGGGGTTGGGCCTAGCAAGTCCAGAGGGAAACGCATATCCCACAGGTCCAAGGCCATCGGGAACAGCCGATAGCTGACTCTCCCACATGGAAAGATACTGGCTATCACTCAGCCAGTTGATGCTGGATGCTCCCATAGTCGGTTCCGTCATGGTTCTTTCAACCGCAAAGTCACCTAGGTCGTTGATCTGAAACATAGATTCGGGCAGTGAAGTAGCGGTCATCAGACCGCCAGTAGATGTCATCGGGATAGGTTGATGCTGATTAGCAATCCACCCATGTTCACCACCATTCTCGGTTGCATTGTTCTCCATGAGTACAGAAGTGTCTTCCATCACTTCTTCTGTAACCTGGGCGCGATCACGGACTTCGATATCCTCATTCGAATTTTCTGTAGATGAACCAGTAGATTGGGTAGCTATGTTGCTTCGTTGGGCCACTGAACGAGGCTTTCGTCTTGTAGACTTGGGATAGATGCATTCCAAGTTTTTTTCTTTGCATCTTTCACATAGTAATTCTCTTGAGCAGCGACTGCGACCTGCAGCGCATTCTTTGCATGCTCTGGCCGATACTGCGTTGCGATTGACTGCACCTAAGCTGTGGGTTGCCTGATGTCTTTGTAAAACGTCTTGTCTTGTGAAAGATTTGTTGCATTGTCGGCAGCCGTATGGCTTCTCGCGTGTATGGGCTCTGACATGCCGCGCCAAGTGTTCCTGTCGCCCAAATGTCTTGGGGCAGAAATGACATTGAAATGGCATAAGCTCGTCCTGAGGAGCCATGGTGATTTAGACTAGCAGATCATGTTCGTGAAGTTGAAGTCATTGAGCGTTTATGATAATGTATAACTGCAGGAAGCTACGATTGACAGGTTCAACCTAAAGCGTGTAGGCAGGTACACACTTTTGTCATCTGCGGGGTTGCTCTTTCCATCTTCAATCTGTGTTGTGTCATTTGTTGCCTGGCTACCCAAATCGAACGCCAACACTCAATCTCTCCTGACGCGTGATAGTTTAACTCGTACGAGGTATGAGTCGTATCCTTGTTGAATACTTGTGCCGTATCCGTGTATTTTGGCGATATTCAATAACGTGCGCGCCACAAAATCTATCTACCAATGTCAGCCTTAAAGTATCATAAGAGGCCAGAAAAAGATGAAACAGCTCTATAACTAATGGTAGATGAGCATGTCTGCGGCGCCCACTACCGAATTTCGCAAAAATGTACGGAAATTACACCCAAAGTTTATAGCAACATGGGCTAGCCTCAGGGTACCAGAAGAATTGGCCGCTGAGAACATAAGAGACGAAATTAGTAGGTCATTTTATGCTATTAAAACTATAGTCTTTAGGCTAATTATTTTTGTACCCTAAGTTTAGGAGGTCAACTTTTCTGCTACCCAGTAGGTTAGGACATTTGACCTTCTATCGGAAATCATCACCACAAATTCTTCAATTCCACTATCAATTAAAGATTATTTACATGGACTAATCATTTGCAGTAGAAAATAGTTCGATAAATCCAAATTCGAAAGGAGAACAATGGTTCAACTTGTATTTAGGTCAAGTCGTTGGTTGCTTCGGCACATTGTGATCCCCTCCCCCACCGGAGCAGTTACAAGACAATGCAACCAACTTCCCGGTGGGGATCGAACAGCCTCAAACATCATTTCCACACCCTTACCCCAGGTTTCTTGAAGAAACTGACAAGGATGGCAAGCTCAGGAGTTCTCGTTCCCCGGATTCTTCCCCACAACTCTCGGATGATCATGGGAGAAAGAGAGCTTACAATGATACGCACCATGGGACGAAGGGCCAATGGCTCTACATGACAGCTGAGATATCCTGGTATAGCTCAGCTATATATATAGCCAGTGCTGCTCATTGTCTGACTGATTACCACAATGATACAATACCCCAGTACTCTAGGAGTGCCTCTTCTTACACCACTCAACTTTCTTCGCCATGCCAAGCATCATGGACGACAAGGTCGCCAGAGTCAGCGAAGATAACCATGCCCCAGCTTCTGAGATGGTCAAAGACACAGCCATTGCAAAGCAGGCCGCAGAAGAGGAACATAACCTCACGTTACTCCAGGCTATTCGGAAATATCCCAAAGCTGTCTTGTGGTCGGTTCTACTTTCAACCTCAATCATCATGGAAGGTTACGATATTGTCCTGATATCATCTTTCTTCGCTCAGCCTGCCTTCCGGGAGCACTATGGGACCTACCAACCTTCAACAGATACATGGCAAATCACGGCTTCTTGGCAGAACGCTCTTAGCAACGCTGTCAGTGTTGGCACCATCATCGGAGCCTTTGCCAATGGTTACTTCACGCATAAACTTGGATATCGCAAAGTACTTCTCACCTCCTTGGTGGCCATATGTGGCTTCATCTTCATATCCTTCTTCTCACCCAACCTCCCTGTTCTTCTCGTCGGACAATTCCTATGTGGCATCCCATGGGGTGTATTTGCTACCATGGCACCCGCATATGCTTCCGAAGTCTGTCCTATGGCATTGAGAGGTTATTTAACTGTTTATGTTAACCTCTGCTGGGCTATCGGACAGCTCATTTCGGCCGGTGTACAAGCCGGCTTCTCGAACAATACCGGACATTGGTCTTATCGAGTGCCATTCGCGATTCAGTGGGCTTGGCCTCTTCCGTTGTTCGCAGTTCTTTTCTTCGCACCTGAGTCGCCATGGTACTTTGTTCGTATCGGTGACTACCAGGAAGCCGAGAAATCAGTTATGCGATTAAGCTCTTCAAAAGAACCAGGCCATGCCAAACAAGCAGTCGCCATGATGATCCATACCAATGAAATCGAGAAATCAATCGATCAAGGTACCTCATATATGGACTGCTTCCGTGGAATCGACAGACGCAGAACTGAGATTGCTTGCATGGCTTTTGCGGCTCAACCTTTTTGCGGCTCGGCCATGGGTGGGACACCGACATACTTCTTTGTCCAGGCTGGACTTCCCGAATCTATATCCTTCAGAATGTCTGTCGGCGGTCTAGGCATCGCTTCTGTTGGCACGATCATCTCTTGGTGGCTGCTAGCTCCATTTGGTCGGCGCACGTTGTATCTCTGGGGCCTTGGTTTGCTCACAGCGGTACTGATGATAGTAGGTTTCATCAGCGTCGGTGCAGGAGACTCACAAGGCGGCAATTATGCCCAAGCCAGTATGATGCTCATTTGGTTGGGAGTTTATTACATGACAGTTGGCCCAATCTGTTATGCCATTATCAGTGAAGTGAGTTCTACTCGTCTGCGAGCAAAGACGGTTTGCGTCAGTCGAATTGCTTACTACATTGCCCAAATCATTTGCAATGTCATCAACCCATACATGCTGAACCCGACAGCTGGGGACTGGCGAGGGAAAACTGGATTCTTCTGGGGCGGATGTTGTTTTTTCTTCTTCATCTGGACATTCTTTCGGCTTCCTGAAACAAAGAACAAGACCTTTGAGGAACTCGATATTCTTTTCGCTCATCGTGTCAAGACTCGCGAGTTTTCCAAGTACAAGGTCGATGCTTATGCCGAGGATGATCGTGCAATCACCGCCAAGGATGGTACTCACTGATCATGGATCTCCTTGGTAAATTGTCCTTCGGTGGATATCATTATCAAGTTCGAGACATTGTTGTTGTTGAAGATGATACAATTTGGTGTTCGCTGGAAATGCTGATGTTCACAACTAATCTGGTGGTTTGGTACAATTTCAAAGCCTAAACTAATAGTCATGATGCCATGTAGTTAATTTACTAGTAAGGATATATTTATTTGGGTTAACTATCTTTTGAGTATGAAGCTCAGTCCAAATCTGACTACCCTGAACCAATTCTGCTCTACTTTGTTTGGCGGCTTAGTATTAGCCCGAACACGTGGGATGCCAAGCTGCAAACAGGGTCTTTTGAATGATTCCAAAACATGCATGTAAGATCCGAGCTCCGGACTACGCTATCTTCGTATGGGCATACTTTTTGCGAGCGCCGAGGGTGCATACTACATACAGTAACTTTGTCAGATTACGCCATGTAGCTACCTCCGAAACCAATCAGTCTCTCAGGTATAAGTTCATGGCAAATTATTTCAACGGCTGTGTTCGTTAGGAAACCGTTGAGATCAGATCCATCGCAACAACGTCTGAGCGGTTGACAGTGGGCTTGACCCATTGGGAAGTACAAGGAATAGTGATTGGTCAGCGGAGTTTATGAATTAACGGCAAGACAAAGTCCGACTCTTGTCTAAATCCGGGGGCGGGGAGAAATATGAAATGATGGAGGATGAAACGATAAGATGGTATAATAGAGGACTTTGTCAACAAACAGAGATGACTGAAACTGATGTCATTGAGATTGCCAACTAAGAGTCAAAGTACTCAATCATGCAAAGACTCGGAGATTCGAGCAAGTACAGAGTACTCCGTGGCACAAGGTCAAAAAGGGCGTGGATGTCAATGGAAGTTATATGCCGAAAAGAGTCGGGTATAAGCCGGGGTGCCGTCTACCCAGGTGTCACTGTAACTAGTTGATAGACGAACGAGTGAGTTCCTGTGAGTCAGACGACAACAGAGAGAAAAGAGAGGAAATAGGAGATAATATGCTCATCTCACCTGGCTTTTGTTACATCTTTTCCCCTTGTTGTAAGTCAGTCAGGCCGATTGATACCAAGATCCTGGCGTCTGGGTAAGAACCGGTCGCCCCGGCTGACAAATGCAACTTTGATGCTATTCACACTGTCAAAGGTTCACAGGCTTGTGCCAGCCTCCTAGCCTCCCTAGTCCCCCCACCCATGTTAGTTCCTGTTCAAGGCCTAGTGAGCTGATGAAAGAAGCAGCTAGAAGGAATATTTGTGACTCAGGCAGCAAATTTTCAGGATCGAAACTCCGCTTTGGACGCTTTGGTGCGCGTTGATACAGTGTCTTACAGTGCAGTTCCAAGTCAACGCCCGTTGGCTCAGCTGTTCCCCCCGCTCTCATGGCGTTTGCCTACAGTGACAGTTTAGTTGAATCCCTGGCGGGCAGGCGGGATTTCTCCCATTCATCATCCCTGGCTCCGCCTACACCTGACCTTGACACCCGTCGACTGGCGGCCACTTTCATCATCCATCTTGCTTACTTACATACTGGTTGATCTTCTCGATAGCCTCAGTTCCTTGTTCCCGAATCCAGTCCAATTCAATCCGAAAATTCTCGTTTATCCTTTGTCTATTCTACACCGTACTGCACTTGGTTTCATGACTTTGACGGATACGTGCAGCAATCTTAACCCATTATAAACCAAGCCCCGCCTCTTTAGGTCCTGTCAGATCCCCGACGTCGCCGCTACACGCTCTCAGGCTCTTTGCCCCCCCTCCTACGTGAGCCTGGTTTGGCAGAGAGCTTGCTTGGATTTGGTGTCCAATCTGTAGCGTCCTAAAACTCACTTCTTCCGATTTCAAATAATTTTCCATCCTTCGCGACACTCTTCTTCTACGAGCCTCACAGCCCATCACTCGCGATGGCTTCTACCGGCACTGGAGGCACTTTGCCACCCAACTTTCTTTTGACCCCGCAACAGCAGAACCTTCTCTTTGCTGCTCTCAACTCCAATAAGCAGCAGCTTGCTGGTTCTACCGCCAACAACGCTGTGTCTGCCCCGAACAACTCTTTCCGCAACTCCGCCAGCCAACAAAAGCCCGCTCAGGCCTCAGCTTTCCAGGAGAGTCCCTTCCTCGACAACTATGACTATGACTTTGGCGACTCTGGCTTTGATTTCTCTTTTGCCAGCGAGGATCAGCCATCTATGATTGGAGACCTTCCTGGTACCACCGCCGATTCAACAAACAATGCCGCATCGGTAGCTTTGTCCGACTCTTCAGAGACCGAGACTCCCGAGAAACGCAGCTACCCAGATGATGAGGACGATGAAGACAGCCCAGGTCAAGAACACAAGCGTCGCGAAAGCTCCGGCAAGGTTCCCAAGAAGCCCGGCCGTAAGCCTCTTACATCCGAGCCTAGTTCGGTATGTTGTAACATGTCATAGCTGTCCTATGCACTACTAACACATGATAGAAACGTAAAGCTCAAAACCGAGCTGCTCAGCGTGCTTTCAGAGAACGCAAGGAGAAGCACCTGAAAGATCTCGAGACAAAGGTTGACGAGTTGGAAAAGGCTTCCCAGGCCGCTAACCATGAGAATAGCATGCTGCGAGCACAGGTTGAGCGTATGACGGCTGAACTCAACCAGTACAAGCAAAAGGTCACTGTCATGTCAACCACCAAATCTCTGCCTCGAGAAAAGGTTCCCTTTGGTAGTGCTGCTGTTAGCAACCTTGGCGATGTTAACTTTCAGTTCGAATTTCCCAAGTTTGGCATGCTCCCAGGCCCTCCTACCAATAAGCCTAAAGGATCATCACCTACAAGCCCAGACCAACAAAAGGCTTCTTACCCAAGCCCCAACAACAACATGAATAATAACGCGCAATCGGCACAACAATTCAAGGACGATTTAGCCAAGTTCTCGGGTGTTTTTAGCCCTTCCATGTCAAGTTCGGCCACCAACCCTTCCCGCACAAGCGTCGACTCTGGAAACTACAGCATCAACGGCGCCTCAAGCTCCCCATCTGCTTCATCGCATTCAAACACTGGTCCCAGCTCTTCTTGTGGTACCTCGCCTGAACCCTTCAACCAGTCGCCTATGGGTTTCAAGCCTGTTGATACGATGACTACCATCGGTGAGGAACAGTCCGGCCAGAACAATGCTAGCCAATTCGGCAATGTCGATCTCAACAGCACCAACTTTGACTGGCTTTCGCAACAGAACGGTGGACAATTCGACCCACAACTCTTTGGCGATTACCGCGAGCCTCAAGCCAATGTTTTGTCCAACCCATCGTTTGACGACTTCTTCAACGATGCTCTTGACAGTGATTTCTTTACTCCTTACAACATGGCACCCAACAGCCCCAATGCTCAGGCGAACAACCAGCACAAGAAGGCTTCCAATCTGATCGATCAGATTGATGCTCAGAAGGAGTCTTGTGACGACGAGCCCCCCAAGAAACAGAACATGAACTGCAATCAGCTTTGGTATGTATTACTTCACGGTTATCAGGAAAGTTTACGATCTAACCTTGACATTAGGGAGAAACTCCAAGCTTGTCCCAAGGCACAGACTGGCGAGTTCGATCTGGACGGTCTTTGCTCCGAGCTTACCAAGAAGGCCAAGTGCTCTGGCACAGGGCCCGTGGTGGCGGAAACCGACTTTGACACCATTCTTCAAAAATACATGGGCAAAGATGTTTCCAGCAGTTGTGTTGCTGAGAAGTTGGGTGTAGAACTTTCGTCTACGAAGCCCAATTCGGAGGCGCACCTTGGTCTATCAGCTTGAGACCGGGCTTACCAACAAGATCCGGCTGTACACTACGAACCTCGGCAACATACCCAGCTACCAGCTACACAATGATTACGGCGTTTACAACAGAAAGGAAGGAAACGGAAAACCTAGGGGATTCCGGCGCTTGATTTGTCACTATCAGAGATGGAATTGAAATGCATGGAAAGGAGAATGGGATTACCCAAAGGCATATTGATGTATTATGCCTACAAACTACCGGCTTTTAAGCTCAAGCTTGAGGCTTTTGAAGGTTTTTATTTGAAGTTTGCTTTGGACAGGGGTCTTTTGCTGTTATGAATAATTATGACTTGATTCTTGTTCAATTTCTAGGTAAATGGTTTATTAAGAAAACGATATGAATCTGCATTGGCGGAAGTGCACTACTATACACGTGTATGCATATGAGGGACAATTCACTATTCCTTTTGATAACATTGAAGTCTTGCTTCGTATATATAGAGAGTGTCCTGTGGACGCAGTAATCTATTGGCAGAAAATTCGTGACAATCTAGAATGACGCTGATCATGACAAACAAGAAAAGACGTAAAGACGTTACATCACTTCCAAGCCCATTTCCACCGTTACACTTCTGCTCATGATACCTTAGTCATCAAGTGGGGCACAATGATCGCGATGAGGAAGTAACCCAGCAAACTTAACGATATGTTCATCTCCAACAATCCCAAAGTAAACTACGACAAGACTCAACACAACTTACTCATCCGATTGATCTCATATAAGTGACAAGCACTTTCGAAATAATACTTTTGGCATTATTTCAAACCCAAATACAAAACGTGCGCAGTCTGAATCACTGGTGCTCTCGCGATGCCAAAAGAAAAGAACTACAATCCCGTACAAGCTCAGCGCAAAGCCGACAAGGCCAAAGCTCTCAAGAAAGGTTGGTGAGATCCAAGATGTCTGAAATACACATCTAACAACATGTACAGGCAAACATGAACGACAGGAGCGCTTAAACGAGAAGCTGTCGCGAAAGAACCCCGAGCGCATACAAAAACAAATCGACGACCTCAAGAAAGTCACATCAGGTGGTGGCAAACTTACGCGCCATGAAGAGGCAACTCTGGAAGGTCTCGAGAAGGAACTCAAAGCAGTGAAGAAAGCGAGAGAAACACTGGGCGACAAGGCACCAACATTCGGGCGAGGATGGAATAGAGATCGCGATTCGGGACCTGGCGTTCTGGGCAAGAGGCGCAGAGGGTCAAATGATGCTACGACCAGTGATGAAGACGTTCCCGACGACATCAAGAGAATTCCCATGCCTCGAGATACGCCTCCACCAATCCCCAAGGACGTTATGGATAAATGGTACGCCGAACGACGAGCCAAGAGAGCGGCAGAGAACGCAGCGAGACAAGACGACGAAGACAAGCAGCAAAAGAAGGATACACCACCACCCGTGGAAGCAAAGACTGTATATGAAGCGAAACCTGTGGTTCGCGATCTGCGAAAAGAAGCTGTTTCGGCATTCGTACCTACAGCAGTCAAGATGAAGATGAACAAAGGCCAAGGTCAGGGCGGATTGATAGAGCCAGAAGAAGCAGACCGGCTAGAGCAGGAAGGCTACCTCAAAACGACTGACCGGGATACGGAAGCACAACCCGGCCGAGACCCGCCGTCACGGCATGTGACTATGGAGGATGTCGAGGACGAAGAGGCTTGATTAGAGTGGAGGTTAGTTCAGACGTTGTGTCATTGACATCATTGACAGATAATAATACATGCATAATGTCGGCCGAATGCTAGCCGATAACGAATTTTACTCAGCGAATACTACAGAAATGCAACATCGATTCAACGCAATGTGACTCAACTCTACATTAGTCGCCCTTGGCTTTCCTCCACTATCGATTTCTGAACAGTAGATCGACGCAACTCCGAGGGGTGGGTTGAGGCCGGCTATTATAGCGGCATAGGGAAAAGCTGGGGAGAAATACCCATCTGACCACCCACACACACACACACAACTGAGAAAAAAGAAGACGGAGGACCAACTGCGTTGCGTTGACCGACGTCGTTCTTGACCGATAATGTTCCCGAGGAGAAAAGAGAGCGCAATTGGCTTGTCCTGAGAAGGCGTTGGTCATTCCATGCTTTTGGTTTAGACCCAACAATCATGTCTCGATTTGAGCAACGACCGTTCCATATCCGCTAACAGGTGGAGCTTGACAAGGTAGGCGAACAAATGATGAGTTTTCATTACTTTTCCAATCACGACAAATCCTTTCTCTATGATCAATCCAGCCGCACTCCGAAAGCGGGCCCCGTTCCTCTTCGCCGGGACGGCGCCGAGATCCGATCATGTTTATATTTAAGCATGATCGACCCCTTGTCTCGTCTTTTTCAAAATATTCAATATCATCCAATTGGCATGTCGAAGTACCTGTAAAGAGACAAGAAAAGCGCTATTTGGGGACGGACGGACCAAGAACGAATCGAAACAAGACAAAATGGATTGCCACCAAGTCACCTCTCGCGCCCTCTATGAGGAAGACGATGTTATCAACCATGTCAACCAAGTCGACGCAGAAAACGGCGATGTAAAGACAGGCGGAGATCTCGAGAAGCACCAAACCGCTGCATCTACAGCCTCTTATCAGGAAACGTACCCCGAGGGCGGCTTGCAGGCGTGGTCCGTGGTCGCTGGTTCGTGGTTCTCTCTATTCGCTTCGCTTGGACTAATGAACACTCTCGGCACGTTTCAGGCCTATGTCCTCGACAATCAACTCACAGAGTATAGCGAGGGCACCGTTGGTTGGATCTTTTCCATCTACACCTTCCTCGCCTTCTTTTGCGGTGTCTACATCGGGCCTGTCTTTGACAAGTATGGTCCTAGGTGGCTTGTCATTGCTGGTGCAGTTTTCACCGTTGGCGGTATGATCTTTATGAGTTTTGCGACTCGTAAGTATTTTACTCCTTCAGATTTTCTTGGTATTGTTTGTGCTGACTTGTAAAGAACTCTGGCACTTTGTTGTCTCATTCGGTTTACTCTGCGGATTCGGATCTTCACTGCTCTTCACTCCATCGATCGCTGCGGTTGGCCACTACTTCAAGGCACGACGAGGTTTAGCAACTGGCGTTGCATCCACTGCGGGTGGTATTGGCGGTATCATCTACCCCTTTATGTTGACTCGACTAATCGACAAGATCGGTTATGGGTGGGCAACCCGAGTTATTGCTCTCATCTGCCTCGTCTGCAGTTTGATCGGTATCGCCCTCCTCAAGTCCCGACTCCCACCAGCCAAGGACGCAACCGCGCACCCCAACTTTCTCATCTTCAAGAGTCTACCTTTCCTCTTTACCACCATCGGCGTCTTCCTGCTCGAATTCTCACTCTTCATTCCTCTCGGTTACATCTCGACTTATGCGCTGCACAAGGGCTTTGGGAAGGACTTTTCCTACAACCTCATTCCTATTCTCAATGCTGGTTCAGTCATTGGTCGACTGCTTCCGGGCTATTACGCTGATGTGATCGGTCCTTTCAACGTTAGCATCCTCGCTGTCATTCTCGCCATCGTGGCATGTTTCTGCGTATGGCTTCCTCTTGGTGGAACGACAGCTGGTGTCATCGTCTTCGCCGTGCTCTTTGGTTTCTCCTCCGGCACTTCTATCGCGATCGCACCTGTTTGCATTGGACGACTGTGCAAGACCCAGGAATACGGACGATACTATGCGACGGCGTACACGATTGTGTCTTTTGCTTGTCTGATTGGTATTCCCATCGGTGGGAGTGTCGTCCAGGCCAATGGTGGTGAGTACTGGGGACTCATCATCCTGACTGGCGCCATTTATGTGGGATCTATGATCTCACTGTTCTTGGCCAAGGTTAGTCTTCTTGGGCTGCATAACTGGAAGGCTGCCCTTTGAGCTACTCAGACTACGGCACACTACAAAATTGATGCTCGCCTTGCAAATAAGCCGAGTTCGATCAGAAATCTTAGCACTCAAGAACTATGACAGAAGTATTACATTTTGGGTTCAAAAGGAGTTTGGCAATCAAAAGGAAAAGGAAGAAAAGTCGTTGTGATGTTGCATTTCTTTGTATATAAGATACCACCATATAGTAAAATATAATTTTTGTTTTTTGTAGAGCCGTGCTCGTTCGTTTATCTTCGTAGCAGCTACTCGTATATTATGTTATATTTTGACTCATCCTTTATTTACTTCTTACTCTGCCCCTTGATGTGCTCACCATGTAGCTCCTGGACGGCAGGGATAATAAGAGATTCGATCTCAAGGTCAGGATCTTGGGCTGGCAGTTCCTCTGCAACGAGTGGCCTCTCTTCAGCCTCTCCCCAACCGCCCTCTCGAGGCACGCGCACCCAGCGATCATCCCTTCTAGGACTCACAAAGACAACCTCCCACTTTCGCGTTGAGAGCAGGTTTCCGATGACGAGATGGTGCTGGTAGCGATCAAGACTGTAGCGAGCCTTGCGAACGAGCAGCGCAGGATCTGTCTCGAGTTTGAAAGACACAATCATGCCCTCTGGCGCCCAGCCGTCGACAAGGTTCTTGAGGAACTTGGGAACGGGGTCGAGATCAACAATGAGACGCTTTGAGCGCGGGACAGAAGGAGATGAGTCAAAGTTGTCAAAAGTCTCCTCTTCTTCTGTGCGCTTCTGCTCAACAGCGTTGGTAGACTGGATCTTGTGCTCGGCCATGCGGTCGGGAGGAACAAAAAAGTCTGACACGGCAGCGGCGAGGTACAGGAGGCCAGATGGGCCGAGGGGACGCATGAGCCGGGCGATTTCACGCAGCTCGTGGAGGTAGTCGACAATAGTGACAAAGGGCAGAGTGAGAAGCATGTTATTATCCCTCGCCTTACGATACTTTCTCAGCACCTCTCTCATCTTATCCTGCACCTCGCCCCTCACAGCAATCCTATCATCAGCATCCTCGGTCAAAAAGTCCAGAAAGCAGTCTGTAGCGTGCGAGTAGTGTCTCGAGTACGGCAGCAGACTGAACTGGCGATGCAAGAAGATGACGGCGTAGCCAGCTTCGAGAAAGTACTCTGCGCTCGTAGCGCCACGGGTACCAGCACTGAAGTTGTCAATGTAGCGGACTGTCTGCTTCTCCAGGGGAACAGTTGTGCCACCCGATGTGACTAGGACGACGCGGCGGCCTGCAGCGGCGTGGGAGGAAATGAAGCCATCTGCAAGGGCTGTGTGGGCTGCCAGGTTGCGCGGGGGAGGGTTTTGAGAGAAATAGGCTTCCTCTGAGGCGAGGGCCTCTGCGGTGGTGTTTGCGGGTGTAGCCATTTTGTTTGGTTGAAGTTGAGGATGAAGACTTGGTCAGTTGGCGCAACAAAATGAGTGCGTGGGTGAGTGAGTCTCCGGGCGGAGATTCGGGATGCGGGTGCGGACGCGGAGGCCCGGACGGATGGTCGGGCGGGGTTGGTTAACTGACGTCCGGATCCCGGACAACGGAGACTAAGTAGGGAATGAAGCTTTTGGGGATGTTGATATCAGGTGATTAAGAAGGGAAAGAAATTAGAGAAAGAGAATTGAGGGTTATTTGTGCGTAGTTGTTTCCATCCCTCGCTTCTGCCCCATCAACTGTGACGGATACTACTTACGCATTTATCATCCCGGCAAGGTTTTGAAGCATCAATCAAGTAAACATACATGCTTATCACCAAGTACACAGAACAAACGTGAGGTTATCTAATCCATATTGGCAGCGATACCATCTCTAGCATATTAAATGAATTAACTTAATTATTATCTTCATGGGTGAGTTCATGATGTCAAATATCAGAAAGCAACCACTTTGGCGGCAATAAATCATGACTAACAGCAGCAATATGTCTCATGATACACCCAATGCGACACATCAGATCATGAGTTCTTATCTCCATAAAATGGTTACCAATCAATTAGGGAGTAATGGTAGTCTACAATCAATGATACTTTTCTGACTAGATACCAACAACACGGCTTCGACAAATATGTAATGTATGTATTTTGATCATTTATGTTTCTCAAGACTTGGATGCCAGCAAGGCGACGAGGGGGTCACCTCTTTCAGGCGCGCCGATGCAGCTGCAATCTCCTCGTCAGTAACTATTCCTCCTTCTCTCCGTATATACTCCGTGTTACGGACTATGTACTTGTCGCGGAAAATGTGATACTTTGCGAGTGCATCATACGGATGCCACCGGGGGCGATTCTCGTTGGTCCCATGGATCGGCAAAGGGCAAGTAGCCCCTTCTTTTGGATCAGATAGTAAAAAGTTGATGAGAGAGTCGAATTGATCTGGTGTGGGCGGATAAAGAGTCCTTGGACCTCTCAATCGGGCTCCATGTATCCACATAGATTTGCACTGAGAATAATGAGACTCGTGTCTTTGTTTTTTATACGAGCAACATACCTCTGACTCGGTCTCTCTGCGGTCAAAGACGACAACGCCCCCGAAAATCTGTCCTTCTGCCCAGTATCCAACGACATCTGCAAGTCCTTGGGGATATTGGTCGAAATAGTAGTATGATGTATGGAAAAACGCACAGGGTGGAATAACGTCTCTGACTTCCGATGCCAAAACTTGCTCCATTTGGCGTTGTTGTGCCCAGTCCTCATATAGCTGGTGCTTGTGTACTCCATCGTCAAGATTGAAGAGGTAGACAGCGACCTAGTGACAAGCGACAACTGTGAGTTCTATCAGACGAAGACCGTATTCTTCAGAGTCCTTAGTAGCTTCTTAGAACGAGCTCAAAATCTGGTGTTCATATCAGTACACTATAACGCATTCCTAAGCTGATCCTACTTACATATTCATCAAACTGTAGATCATACGGGTTAAGAGCTGCACGCATTCGACGTGACTTTTCAAGAAATCCCTCACAGATCCGAGTGTGCTCCAACTCAGAAACAGGGTGGCCTTCTATATAAGGGGATCCCTCCAAGAGTGAATCTTCAGTTGGTAGCCCATCCAGGATCTGAGCATATGTATGCTCGGCGATGTCGGTTGACAACAGATTCGAAAATGCCCTGCAAAACACATCTCCATGGTCTTGATCAAGCATACGAATCGTGTTGTTTGCCTTTGCAATGGGAGTGCTACTGGACATTGTGATGGCCAGTCGATGTCATGCTTGTTCCGAAACCAGGTCGGGTCCATCATTCAGCTGTTGGCATTTGTTTAAACGGGAAATGCCACGCAGGGGTGCTTTGTCAGGCTGCATGCATGATATGAATTGCCAATCCAACAATCAATCCTACCTGGGGGCTGTCCATTCAACAGCGCATCATTAATCTTTAAGAATTTGGCTGTCTGCTTCCAATCGGTTTATGCGCTTGTCATTCAATAGCTACTTGGAGATATATGTGGAACTGGTGTCACGGCCATACAAATGACCTATATGCACGAGCTGTCCGTTTAATTGACCGTCTGTATATTATACTACTATTTCCGCGGGTATCGAACATTGCAGCGCGGGCCTTCTTCACTTTACTGCCCATACATGTAGCCTTTCTATATTCTCAACTCTTTCCTTCTCTTGCTTTATCGCTTGTTCTCATTTGTCAATCTCCATGCGCGTAATGGCAGACTCTGGAGATGCATCACCTTAGGCTTGATATACCAGAAGAATGTCGCAGCGCCAAACAATACACAGAGAATGTTTACCGTGTAGTATCCATCATGGGTCATTTCGCATGTTCCGCCACCGGCTTCACATCGCTCCTTCTCGGACTGCACTGCGCATGAAAATGCCTCGGTGACGAGGGTGCCCTTCAATGTTGATGCGCCAGACTTGCCAGGGTGGCATGTGGCCACTGTAAAGCTGTCGACGAGCTGTAGAACAAAGTACCTAGGGAACGTACCACCAAGGTTGCATACGCTGAGTTGTTAGCTTGTACATTTTGAATACGAGATGTGTACTACTTACGTTGCGAGAAGCGTCATGTAGGTACCGCCAATGACAGGATCCGAGACTCGGGCATGGAAAGCCGAGACTGCAACAAACATAATGGTATTGGTAAAGGTCGAGAACAAGTGCTCGGCAATAACCACCAATAGATACCAAGATGTGACTCCCTCGGAAGGAAAGATTGCGACGACAAATTGGGCAGACAGAGCGGCGACAAGTCTACCAACAAAGCCCCAGCACCAAAGACGCATTGGGGTGTACTTTTGAGACCACATTCCAGCATAGTAACCCAGGCCGATCTCGAAGGGGAAATCAATAAGAACGGTCAAAGCCATGTTATCCTTGCCGAATCCCTTGTCCAGAAGCTTCAAGTTGGTGACACCGTCGTTAGCTTGGAAGCCAATCTTGGCGATGAGATGAACAATAATGATGGTCTGGACGTTCTTAAGCTTCAGAATACCCCACATGATGCGGTAGACATCCCAGACACCATCTTCGTTTTGCGACTTGTCCTCCTTCTTCAAAAGTCCAAGTCCAATGGTGACAATGATGTAGGACCAACCCCAGAACTTGAGGTATCCTCCGAGCGAGAGAAGACCTTCATCAGAAGGAACGGTTCGGAACCATTTGTTGGCAAAGTCGGCGGCGTTGAAAGCAAGGAAAACAGTATAAGACATGAAGTGGCCAGCGGTGAGGCCAACAGTTTGCGCAGTTGAAGCGTATGATACGTTTCCAGGAGTCAGGAGTGTCAGGGCCCAGCCATCTACAGCAATATCCTGGGTGGCGCACATGAGGACGAGGAAGAACCACCACAGCATGAACGAGAAAGCTGTCATGCCGCCGGGCTTTCCGGCCGTGTCCATCATGCTTTCAACGTGTGATCCAAGCCACACCATGCCGAAACCAGAGAGAAACTGAATTGGGACAATCCAAGTCTTGCGTCGACCAATCTTGGGGCTCCAGACAGCGTCCACGAAAGGACTCCAGAGGAGCTTCAGAGAGTAAGGATATGAGGCCAAACTAAAGACGCCAATCTCACTGTAAGACATATGGTTCTTGAGCAGGAAAGGCACGGAACCCGTCGCTAGGCCCATGGGAATACCCTGCAAGAAGTATAAAAGCACCAAGAGAAGGAAACTTCTCTGGTCCTGTCGAGGAAGCTCGAAGAAGCCATGGTCGTTGAGGGCTGGTGTCTTGGGAACAGGATCGTCGAGGGAAAAGGACTCGCTCTTGATGAAGTTTGCAGCGACATTCTCGTCTCCTGGATTAGCAGCCTTTCGGCGCATCTCTACTCCGCTGCTCATTTTGCCGTTGCCGTTGATGTGACCGTTCCCATTCGCATCCTCTGTTTCGTCAGTTTTGATTGTCAGGGGCGGCCGGGCGGGTTTGTTCTGGGGTCGTCGAGCTCTGGCGGTCATAGGTGCCGGAGGGAAAGAGGCTCGAGGCGACGGCGCGTATTAAAGAAAGTGGTGGTGTAGATTGTAAAGGGGGGTTGAACGAATGCGACAAGGAGGCGTCGAAAGCGTCAAAGTCAGATGCGGGTGCGATTCGATGGATCTGTCTCGTTTGCGTGACGTATTTTATGGGGAAGTACAAATATAGGAGAAGAGTTGAAGATTGTTTGAAGCGAAGAAGTTGTAGATGAAGAAGAAGATACGTAGCAGAAAAGAATAACTAGAGTGAGAGTGAGAGTAAGAATGGATGTAAGTTGAAGGAGTGCAGCCGATAGGAAGGAAGGAAAGTTGTCCGTCCAGTCGTTGCTGTACCAGGAATGAATGGTTGGAAATCTCAAGCGGGCCTCAGATTTGATTCAGAAGAGAAGGTCACTGTAGACGTTTCGGATACGGGCTGGCCTAGGCAGAAAAAGAGGACCTTGCAGGCTCCCGCTACCGTGGCCTCTTAGAGATGGGATATGATTGGGTTGTTTTCTATCTGGGGATGGATCTAGAATCTTGAATGGGAATAGTGATAGAGACGGGGTTTTTTTGTTCTTAGCTGGCCTTTTGGAGACAGGTTCTTTCTGGTGGCAATGGTAGAGATATATCTCAGTCTGACGTAAAGGAGTGAGGAATGAGATATTTACATATATGAATACAAATGTAGAGTGAAGATTCCAGAACAAGTAGGGACGCCTTCTTCACAAACCGCAGAGAGGACCAAGCAAAATAGATCTGCTCAACCCCGAAAGCCAAGCACTCTCCGAACTCAGTTTTCCCCAAAAGGGAAGCGCGTCAGGGGTTGGACGCTGTCGATGTTCCGGGGCTTGGGTAACACTTGTGGTAGGTTAGCCAATGACACCTCCTATAATCTGTCACTATGTGATATTCAATGGCTGTGACAAATCAGGGGACCAAAACATCAAAGATGCTTACAAAAAGACAGAATATACTCAATACGGGTATATCATCATACCCATCAATCGATACTGGAAAAGATCCCATACCATTAGAAATCACTTCCATGTGATCAAGCCCAAAGTAATCTAGTTAATTTAGTCGATACGGGGCATGCAAGTCAGAAAGCGGGTGCTACAAGTCTTATCTTATCAATGTCCCTGTCAGAGCTTCCACCAATCGTGACTCTCCAAGCATTGTTTTGTAAACAGACCAAAACAGCATCATCGTCATCTTCATCGCAACCTCAATTTCACAATTCACCATATCGCCCAA
This sequence comes from Fusarium graminearum PH-1, assembly GCF_000240135.3. NCBI lineage: Eukaryota > Fungi > Ascomycota > Sordariomycetes > Hypocreales > Nectriaceae > Fusarium > Fusarium graminearum. Next base: position 564,479 of record NC_026475.1, on the reverse strand, counting down.
TACTGACCTCATCATGCCATCCGAAAGTCCTCCTCCAACAGAAAGCGAACTTATTGATCAGGAAATTGCGGCCCTCAAAGAACAAGGTCGGTAGCCAAAGCCAACGGCGCATTCAAAACACTGTCTAACGCGCACGACAGCTGCTGCATTGCGCAAGTCGCTCAAGATCCAAACATCTACTATCCTCTCCGCACCCTCGACGCAAGCTCTCCTCAAGTCAACCAAAGGGTTCTCATCCCGCAAGTCCTCGGCCCACACCAAAGTCCTCAGTCAGTCCGAAAAGCAGACGGCCTATACACAACAAAACCTTTACCGCTTGTGTAGCTCTGTCACGGCCTTCAAAGTCCACGATCCAGATCCCAATGCAGTCGACGGCGGCCATATTTTGGGCTTACGATTCGAAATAATGTCCAAGAGCCAGTTCTTGCAACCATACTACGTCTTTCTCAACCGACCATACTTCAACTCAAAATACATGCGCGTTCACAGAAATACACTCCCTCCTGCGATTCCCATCGCTGGATTGGTGGCGCGCCATCTCCCAGCTCCACGACCAGAAAGTGATAGTCCTCCGCAGCAGGACTTGGATCGATTTGTCAGAACGCTACGACGGGAGATTGTGCGGTATCATAACAGATTGGGTGTTTCCGCCGATTTGAGACGAAGCCTGGGGCTACACGGCAGAATTGACGACACAGTCTTGCCCGATGACATTGTTGAGGTTGGAATAGCGGACATCGAGGCCAAGCAGATCAGGTTTTCCTGGGCTGATGACCGAAGCGGCAGAGTTGTTATGGACAGCGACGGCAAGGTTATCAAGCTCATGATGTTTGGCAGAGAAGGCCGTGATTGGGAGACGACTAAGGAGTTGTATGGCAAGTACGAGCGTATCGAAGACGTGGCCAAGACGCTTCAGGAGTATGTCAATGGTTGAAGTTGAGGATCGACAACCCCTATGAATCACGAATTAGAAAATGAGACATGAGATACGTGATACAAGATACACGACACACGACACACGATATGCACATTACTCTGAGCCATGGAACACACGAAGAGTCGACTCGTTGGCCTTCTGGTCCAGGCACAAAGGGGTATCTTTCAGGTCATGATTGGGACACTTGGCAGGTTCGGGCTGTCCCCAACATTGCGAAGAAATTTGCCACGCGCATGCATTCGATACTGCCACTCTATCGAAAGCCACAAGCACCGCACGGCAGTTTGAGCTGTCAGAGTGGATGGGTTGGAGTGGCAGCGATAAGAGTCACCTTCAAGCCCCAATCTTCCCGGCCAAGCACTGGGGACGCAAGGGGCACGCAGTCTCAAAGGGACAGGGGCGCTGATAGCGCTCAGATGGTGTTTACAAAAGTTTCGAGTTTCGGAAAGAATATCGGCTGTTCAATTGTCGGTGTATGAGAAGGCGGTGGGTTGCGCCACCCAAAATAACAAACATTAAGGTAGCCCAATGCGCGGCCGGGCTTATCAACGGCAGTAATCTTTTCAATCATTCAACTATACAGTGCCCGGTGTGTGGACAAGCTTGATACTGGATTCAGGGCACGCAGGTGCATGGGCTCTAAGCAACTTTGTGACAGAGCGCATGCCAATACGACACATCAGCCAAAGCATGGCCAACGTCTATTATTAGAAGGCCATATATGTCATGCCACTTCTCTCTTCGGTCAGCTACCTGGTTGTCATGTTGTTGGGGTGTGAGATTATTAGTCTAGCAAAACGAGAGAACAAGTCATACAGGAAAAAGCATCACAGCACCACATCCAACTCGGTTGATGTATATTCCTTGTTTTTCATATCAGACTTCGTATTTGGTCCATGTATAATTGTAACCTGAAATTTAAGGCCAGGGAACAAGGCCCAGAGGCTACCCCTGGTTACTGATAGGTGACATGTGAGATGTTGAGCAGTGTCATCCCCATACGCTGCCTTGGACTTCATGTAAACTTGCCACGCAGTGTCAACGTGGAGAAACTCGTAGTGGAATCTTGTGGATATGATATGATCTGCATTAGATCTCAATCCCTTCTGGAATATTCCATTCTGACAATCGTTAGCTTGCCAGCGTTATTCAAGAAAGATAGAGACCTACCTCAATACTTTCCACTCTAATCTCACGAATCCCTTGCTTTTTCTATAGTTGTCTTCCAAGGCCCTCAACAGCCTCACCAATCCAAAGGCTTCTTGGCCACCGGCGCAGCCCCCGACCCCGGCGTGTCATCCATCACACTCTCCAACCTTACACCCGTCTCATCATCCAAAACGCTCCTATTAATCTTCCACAACTTGACCTGCTCCTCGATAATCTCTGTCCACTTCTTCACCAATGGATGCGCATCCGCCACATCCGCAAAGACAACTTGCTCTGCTCCCGCGGCGGGTTTGACTTCGTACTTCCAGTTTCCGTCTTCAGCCCAGTACTCGGGCTTGAAGATACCCTCTGTGCTGAGTTCCTCGCGTGCTTGCTTTGTAAGTTCGGCGACTTTGGAAGAATCTGCGTCTTTGAGGTTGTGGACGGCTTCTGCGATGCCTTCTAGCAGACCAAGCAGTTGACCTGCTCTAAGTCCTACGCTTGCGCCAAGACTGAACCCCTCGTCGAAACCAGCCTGAATACTGCTCTCCTTAGAGACAGTAATACCCTCACGATATCCAGCTGTGGTATGTTCTGTCTGTAGTCGACGGATATCAGAAGGGTGAGCTGCGCTTGACTCATCGTTGTGATGATGCTCTGTAGGTGATGAGGGACCCGAGCCAAAGACGTCATCTAGCGCATCATTTGTTTCCCGATGATCCGGTTGAGGATCATCCTGAGGACGAGCGATATATGGTTCGTCAGTCATTTCCTCGACAGGTTGAAAATGCATATTTGATGTTGAAGCTTCAGGGTACGTGAATTGGTTTCTATGTTTCACGTTGTGTGAGTGGGGGTGACTTTTTTTTCTGGTGGCGCTAGAAATCCTTGTATGCGCATGCAGAAGCTGAGTTTGAAGCCGAATTGATAGTTACATGCAAGATGTCGACTTTGCATGCACTTTAATTTTGACATTATTTCCGTATTACCTTGTCTAAACCTAAAGAAGACATTCCTCTTTTTGAACATGTCTCCTAAGTTAGTGAAGCTTGGTAATCATAACTCATAATGCATGTTATTACTGTTGACTAATATGTGAAGAGTCACAACGTTAACGACCTATCCTGGCTAAATAATCAGATATCCTCATTGACTTTGTCATGTCAAGACACGACCGCCTGCTCTCCATTATGTGCAGGCATATCCTCTTCTGTATTCAACGGTTGCAACATGTGATATTTCTCACGCAGATACTCCTTCTGGTTCTCTCTCATCAATCCCAACTCCAGAAGGAAATTGACAACATATAGGAAATCTTTGACATGTGAACGAAGCCCGTCTTCTGCGTCGTGGCCCGCAGGAAGAGCAAGAACGTCGGCGATTGTGCTGGCAATCTCAAAGAGCTTTTGTATGATGCCGCTGCCTTGGGTTGCTATACTCACAATACTATCCAGCCTGCCAACAAGGCTGCGGAGTTGTATTGACAGACGTGATGCTGGGAACTGCAGTGACAGTCCTTCATGCGTTGTGTCGGAGGATCCAGAGTGGAGAAGACCTTGTGACAGAGCCAGCTGCCAGAGTAATGTGCGCAGCCAAAGTCTCGTGATGAAGAGGTCGGCACGTTGTAGTTCCGTAAAGCCAGCGTGTCCAGCAGTGCTCATCCTTGCTTCGGCCGACGCGGCGTTCATCTCAGCCTGGTCAAGCTGCACCTGCTTGTTCTCGATCCACTGCACCGTTAGCCCACCGATTGAACCCCGTTGCGATTGCCAACATGCGAGGAATGTCTCGTCCAGAATCAGAAAGAGTTCTATTAAGCAGTTAAACCCAACTCTGATGTGTTCCGGTGTGGAGGCATCTGTAGCCGAGAGGTTTGTATGAAGAGGGGGCATAATGCTAGGATATCCATCGGCGATGGTTAGAAACCTTTCGTGTATGTATGCCTCCCAGTAAACTTGCTGGAACCGGGCCATCGAATATGGTGTCCTTGCCGGGTCTGGTAACGTCCGTTGCTGGACCTCCATGACTTGGATTAATGATATAGCCTCCCGTATGAAGCTGAAACTTCGGTCGAGGCGAGTTAAGCCCATTGTTGAAATCTCGAGGTAGATACATGTAACGATGCGCTTGATGCTGTGAGACACCCCCTCATCTACGCGTCCTGGACCATGACTACTGATGCCGGCACGATGATGTGCTTCGAGACTGTGGTATACCAGGTTGCTTATTTGCGCTGCTACGCTACCGTGTGAGTTGTCTGCCGTCTGTGATAAAAAGGTGGTGACGGCAGCATATGCGTATACCAGAGCTGCGTCCTCGGGATTATGATGCATCATGGATATTGACGCCAGTATTTCCTCGGGGGTAATTGCAGGACTGAAAGGGTACACAACCTTTTCAAACTCTGGCAGCAGCGAGTGAAAGAAACCATTGGTAAAGGCCTCGGAGTTTGGGGAGAAAGGTCCTGTTGCTGATGCTGAACCAGGGCTACTCCCTGGAGGCCATTCGCTAGCTGCATGAGGCGTTGAATGAACTGCCGAGGGAGACACGGACGCGCTTGGCGAAAGAACCGTCTGCTGTTGTAGATTGCCTTCTCTGGCCTGAGCTACAAGACGTCCTCGCTTGGGATTCTGACGTTTCCTGGGTACCGTTGACCTGATGCATTGGACATCGAACTGACGGCAAGGCGAGCAGGGGTTTCCGTCATCACACTTGACCTTGCGCACTCGACAGCCATGGCAGGCAGGCATTGCAGAAATAGAAATAAAACAAAAATAAAATAATACAATAGTGCGATAATACTGCAGGCGGTATAAGTCAGGACAGGCCCTTATTAAAGCCGTAGAGTGGAGGTCAATATGAAGCTGAGCTGTTTCGAGATGAAGCGCGTTTGGCTTTGGCTCCAGCCCCAAGATGGGGGCGGATCACGTCGGGCCTGAGCAAGCGCTAGACGCATATGGAAGGCAGACATTATAGGTCACGTGGTGAAGAACATGCATATCAAACAAGTGTGGCTTGCGAGGAGGTACTGCAGGAAAATAAATGAATGATGAAGCAATATAATATACTTTGATAGACACAGACATGATGAAAGACTGATGGTGAGTAATTTGATAGCTATGGTGGAGTCATGACCGAGTGCTACGTAGTACAGAGAGTGCTACGATGAGATAACGTAGTCGGTAGCTTTGGTCTCGGCTGTAGTTTGAGTCTTTGACTCGCGTTTAATACCTGCACAGACAAACTAAGTACATTTCCCCTGATAAACGGTATTCTCTACTGCGACGGTACATGATTCAAACTCAATTTAATCTATACAAACATTGCGAGTCATCAATACGAGTGCATGAAACCCCAGCCATATCGACCTGATAGGCCCTTGGCCACCTGTAGCCTCATGCAACCAACATTGCTTTTTTGCTGCAGTTTGTAGATCTACATGGCGGCTACGGAGTATTTTAAATGCAGAGCTGGTCTATCATGTATGATTTAGACCCTGGAACTGCATGAATAGACCGCCAAGTGAGTTGCATTGTACATGTCGCTTTACAACAATAGCTCCTCCCTCCCTAGGTAGATTAGGGGCGTTGATTACTCTTATCTCTTGTCTCGTCTCTTGTGAAACAGGTCTCTCTGTCTTTGGGTTCAAGGCTGGCAAACAAAACAGCCTCATTCATGTATATCAGACAACAGCTATTCCTTACTCAATCTCTCATCGGAGTGAGCGATCACATTTCCACATTAGATTCCACAGATCAAGCATCCATGAATGTCCCCTTACAGGCTTCCAGACCGACACAAACGTTTATACCGACCATTATACCGGAGTCAAAGCAAGTGAGCCACGTCTGCAAATTATGCCGAGGCTAGACCATGATGTCGGTAGGCGGTGTTCCGATATTATTGAAACATCGTCACTGATTCTACCCACCGCATTGGAAGAACGAGTCGGTCTGGACTCGTTTCACCTCATACCGCATAGTCTCTATGACGAGACAAAACTCCTATTTGAGATTTTCGGCTCGCGTACCCTTGACGCAATGCTTCCTTGCAGGGTTGACTCGTTGGGAAATCTTCTGGAACTTCTCCCACCGCCTGGAAAATCACTGTGCTTGATGGCCCATGCCCATGCCCAACCGTCTGGAAGGAAGCCTCGTTGTTCCAAAGCGGATCACCATTTTTAGCATGACATCTCGGCCGGTACACCGGTAGCTCATATGTAGGTACAATGTATGTAGCGGTCTGGGGGGCGTTTGGGATCGTAAAGTTCCCCATCACGGGCTTTGAAACCCTACACAGACAGGTCAGGACAGCAGAATTTTGACCAGGCCCAGCCTTGCTTATGCCATGCTGTCACCGATTCGATGGCGCTTACAGGTGGATGAGTTTTGGTCCTGAAACCCTGCCCAGGTCCCCCGGGCCAGCTAGCTAATAGAGCCAGGCTAGCCCAGGTAGGTATGTAGAGCAGCGAGTGACATGGAGGCTAGATTAGAGCGTCGGCACCGGAGCCACGGTTCTGACGCTGCCGCTGTCCGGGGGTGTTAGAGTGAGTTGCGACGAACGGGGAATATGACCCCTGCAGTCCGGACAACGCTTGCTTTCCAGGTTTCGTTCCGTTGCCAGTTGGGCTCAGAAATGCAAGCCGAGCTAGACAACGAAGCCAGCGTGTGTAGTGAAGTGTACATGTTACAGCACAAAAGGACTTTTTAACAGGATGGCACTTACATATATGCGCATGCAGTCAGTCATTCGACTCATACAAGACGCGATATGACACACACACGCCCACACCCTTTCCCCAACATTTCGGTCTCCCTTGGAGCTGAGTGAGTGAGCCCTGAGGAAGCGGCACTTGCACGGCATCTGGTTTCTGTCAGATGTCCAAAGCGCTTCTGATCGCATGGCAAACAGGGATCGATGGGCTCTGATTCTTGGGTGCAACCCATCCAGCTAGGGACAAGACAAAGAAGGACCCGCCCCGGTGATCCAACACTTTCGGTTACACGTACCGGTGGAATGAAAAGAGCCCACAGCGAAAAGTCGGGACAAGCCCTTCTCCTGATTTACCTGCTCGCTGGCAGATGGAATGGGATGGGATGGGTTGGGGTTGGGGGTGTGAGAGAAGAGGACAAAAAAAAAGGAGCCTACAAATGGATGGGAATTTCCAAGGGCACTTAGACAGGACCGTTCTCGTGGAATCGACTCCGATTGGCCATATCAAGCTCTCAGACCCTTCTTCATCGCTGAGGACCGTTGTACTACTCCGTAAAAACAAAACAAAATAAAAAATTAAAGCATGTTCTTGTGGTTAGTTCGTATCCGTGAATCCTTGTCCTGGTTCTTTTTTGCTTGACGTTGGTAGTATTACCGGTGACAGTTTGTTTACTCTCAGGTAGTTGGAGAGGTCGTTACAGAATTAATGTACCTTACTGTAGGTCATAATGTTGTGTATCATGAATTAAAATACTGATCAAAAATTCCTGTGCGTCAGCTTGAGCCTCGTATGTCATTGTTGCACACACACAGTAACCTCTTTTTTTTTTTTTGTTCCGCAAAAAAAGATCGCCCCTACATCTCAGCCTTTGACGTGTCGCAGTTGTGTTTGCCTCACACCCGAAACCTGTCAAAACTGTCGGAAGAATAAATAAATTACTTACCCATAACTAACTAACTATTCCCTATTCATCATCCTTACCAATTATCCTTACCCTCGACAAATTCCGTACTCGGGAAACTCTTCCCTTGCTACTGGAGACCTTCCTTTGACAATCCTAATCAATTAATCCTTCCCGGAACTTTGGAGTCATTATCCGAACCGATCGGCAGACAGAAAAGGGCACAGGACCGTGGAACTGGAACTGGAAACTTGAGTGTCCCGTATTAGCGTAAAGTTTGACCTGGACAGCGTTGCTTATGATTCTCTCGATGGCACCGCACCAACGGATGATAGTGGAAACTCAAAGGAAACTAAGGGCTGGCCGTTGATGATACAGAACCTTTTTGTCCCTTTTGACAGGGCTGTGACAGATGGCCGGGCTCTTTATTCCTAGTGTCAGTCAAGGATTGGGGGGGAAGAATGGAAGACAAGAAGAAAAAAAAGCTGGACCCTGGTCTATGAAATAATAACGTGGCTCGGGAAATGAACTGGCTCGTGCGAAGGAGATTCTTGGCTACCTAGGTGATGGAAGAAATGGATGGGAATGGGTGGATGGGTACAGAGTAGATGGGTTGGGATGGGATGACTAGATGGGAAAGGGGTCTTCGATTGTAAAACACAATCCATCAAACAGTCCACATGAACATGAACTGTGAACTGGCTCGTCGATATTATGGAGTAACAGCACAACCAGACCGACCCAACTGCCACTTAACAGCCTGGTTGTTTAATACGTAGGTAGCACCAAGGCTAGGGTCTACCCGAAAGCGGTGGACAAAACAATACAACACACAACAGACGTCACCTCTACTGTATGTACAACGACCCTACCTATATGCCCATCGACCCTAATCCTATGCATCAAGGCCTGAATAGCCGGGGAGACGTGTACTTGACACACTCATGTGCGTGCAGCTACTCGTCGGTCGGTGTGGTATGATGACGGAAAGGACGAGAGAAGAAACGATCAGTGCCTCTGAGTACGTATGCTGTTTTAATTATTGCTTTTTGTATTGAATCATTGTTTTTGCCTGCCATTGATTAATTAAATTAAGTGGTTGACAGAAAAAAAACCAATGGCTTTTTTACTACCTGTCTCCCTGTTTTTGGTCTTGTCTCAACGGGAATGATGTGTCGTCGGATGGAGAGCTTAGCCGACTTGTCACAATGTATGAAATGCTAGCTATTCCTGTGTGCTATCCCACACACCGAGATTGGATCTGGATGTCATCATAGTCCAGCTGAGTCGCTCACCGTCCCTTTTTTTTTCTTTTTGCTTCGCTTCCCCTTGCGCCCCAACGTATAGTGACTTCTGAGCCCAAAATCAATCGTGGCGTCCTCTTCTAGAATTCTGTTTGGAATACAAGCCCCTAGTTGCAAGCTTCATCCTTGCCCGGACACTGACTGAGATTCCCCACAAGCTTGCTCTGGTGCTGTATCCACCATCCCTTCACTTGAACTTTTTTGGGCGACCCCTGGCTGGCTTGACCCGTATCAAACGCCCTTGGCCCTTGATCTGGTTCATCATCTCGCTCGCCTTGCGTTTACTGTCTGTATGTACAGCACAGCGCTGTACAGCAAGCACAGTACACAGGTGCAGCCATGACTAACTGACTAGCCAAATTCGTCCTTTCTCCTCTCCTCCTCTAGTTCTCGTGAGCCATGTAAGTCATGTTGACTGAAATCGAAAATTGAGACTCCAAGAACCATCCCGCCTCAAACATGACTTCCGATCCTCGTAACAAACAATTGCCACATTTGGATAATCCCCCAGGCCAGTCCAAAACCAGGGCCGGCAACTTGAGCTGGCGTTCCGTCGCTAGGCCAGTCCAGTGCTAAAAAGACAGAGAGGCTCACACGGCCCCTGCCGATCCTAGCACTGGGATGGTCTGAACAGCTAGGCCTGCGGTCTGCTAGGATGGGACGGATGGGACCAGGCACAGGGGGGCGTCTTCCAAAAGCTGGGCTAAGAGCGACAACTTATCAGGGGGTGTTTGTGCGTTGACCGCCAGGTAATGGCCAGACCTGAAAGCATCGGTGCGTTGAAGCCACGCGAGCTATCAAATTTCGGGGGTACCTTTCTCAGATTTAAGACAAAATGGTCCCCGTCATAATTTCTTTGCTGCGATCAGTTTCTCTTGGTTTTTTAAGAATACCCCGTTGTGCGCGTTGCCCTTGATTCCTATCTTTCAGTTCAGTTCATCTCAGTTCAGTTCAGCTTTGCCATTACTTGCTTGCTGCATTACAACACACACACACACGCACACAAACAAAACCTACAACCAACGACTCTACCAAACAACTCATCAGCATCTTCATCTTTGTCCAAACTTCTAGGACAACCAACCTTTTTTGTGCCGTTCCAACACCAAAACAAAACAACAAAAACCACCATCATCATGCCTCGCGGACCTTACGACACCACCGGCGTTGTCAAGCCTGGTGCTCCCAAGCCCCCCAAGGGCAAGAAGTGCCCTCAGCTCGTTCCCGTTCTTGAGCAATGAGACGATGCAACATTTGCGATTAGACTTCTGTTATGAGCCAGCGTGCCTCAGGTCAGTTTTCCCTCCTTCTCGAAACTTTTCCATTCAGGTTGCTAACCCCTCCTCAGGGCCACACTGTAATACCAAGCCAGCATGCGTGCTTCAGCGACATGCGCACTGTTTTTGCAATGATGATATCGACTGCCGATCGAAATAAAAAGGGATTCGTGGGATGACGGAGTTTGTGGAGTTATGCTTTCTTCTGCTTTGGGAAACGGTTCGGAAAAGTACTATTAGACGGAATACTCAGGTCTCGGATCATGATATATCTATGGAATTGTCAGGAGGAGGGAAAACGGCAATATGGTTATAGAAACGCACATATGAGTGCGTAAGGTCTCAGGACCGACTTAATACTTTGATACCTGTACCTATTGGAATACGATTTGAATCAATAATTTTTTTTGGACATTTTGCACGTCCTTGTGAGATCGGAGCTGACAGCTTTGTGACGTTTATTGAGTTCGATAGTGTGACCGTTTTGTGGACTAAAGAGACTGGGCGTCAACGTTGTTGCATAACTTGCAGCCCTACAGAATATAGTTTGAACTATCGTGATCTCGAATCGGTTGGTGGAGATGAATGGACCTGGTGGAACCTGTGAAGCTAACTGGATATTAATTAACTAATCCAGGGACATCCCAGATGGCGTCTTGTCATTTTCGAGTCCATCGTGCAAGTTTCTCCCACCTGAGAGGTGATTGGAAGTCTGTAGTCATTCCGTGGTAACTCCGGTTTCGCATCGTGTATATAAGCCATCAAGAGGGATGTGCCAATGGTTTGGTCAACGATGGAATGAAGGCGAAAAATTGGCGAGGGAGGAAACGAAAAAGAAGGGTCGAGTTTATGATCGTCTGAAACCCGTTTGCCAGCCACGACGGTTGAGTTTTGGAGGAAGGAATGCGCCGACCCTTCCTTCCCCTCTTCTCAACGTCTAGAGGACCTCATCAAGGGAAGGTGGCCGTTGACTTTGATTGCCACAAACGTTGCAGTAGAAAAAACTGGCCAGAGGCGGCAGATGGCTTCGTCTGTATTGAATTAATTCCACAGTTACTTCATTAATTGTGTAACCAGTTCCGCGATTGTGGCCGTTGATGTTGAGATCGTATTCACGTGATGTGATTGGGTGGAAGTGCGTGTAAGTCGAAAGTGAGGCTATTGACGATGCGGCAGCAGCCGAGGCAGGGACCGGTTTGAGAAACGACACGTTCGAATCAGCCCTACGATTGAATGCAAAGGGAGGGGTACATCCCGTCTCTTATCTCTTTCAGCATTAACCCAGCATGAGCATCTAGTCAAGGCACGGCAAGGTAGGCAGGTGCTTCATATCTGGAACTAATAATAAATGGAGGCATTTACCCCGGATTCCTGTGTGGGGGTGGAGTAGTATGGACGCGGGATGTTTACTCTCCGACCCATTTGTACTCTCTCATCTCTCTATCTATCTATCCTCCACTGCACTGACCTCTTCTAATGCATGAGATCGGGTGCAGAACCCAGATCTGGCAAATAGCAGGGCGTGACCTGGATAGCCAGGTCGTGGCCTGTCATTATAGGTGCGGGTTGTTGAAGCACCGATCATCTGAACATCGTGATGGCTGACTTGAGCTTCACTTGCATCATATCATGCAAGACCATAATCCAGACTTGAAGGTCTCACTTTAGCTTGTTGAATATGCATGCCCGTTATCTCTAGCAAGTTAGCATCACGATGTTGTTTCTCAAACACCGAAGACACCCGAGTGGTGTGACATGTGAAGCGCAAAGACTGTGTCGGTCTAAGATCATTTAGAAGTTGTTGAAATGAAGCCGAGGCCTTGTTTCTTGTTGTCTCTGGATTGTTTCCTCGGTGGTACTCGGACATGCAACAGTTGATGGTGATTGTGCCATAGTAGCTGTCCCTATTGTACGTGTCTGATGGCTTCACTGTGGTCCGACACTGTCGATTCTCGTACCAGCCGATCTTTCACGCAAGGGTTATAATTGCCGACACATTTAGAACAGGCGACAAATTGAATGCTTCGGTATAGCTATGGTGCTTCTTTCGGCATAGTCATTTCAAGTTGTCGGTCAAGATACTAGATAGATGAATTAGTGGGATGGGATGAGATGGGAAAGAGTATAGGGTGGCTCATGGGTATCACGAACAACAAGAAGGTGTCCATCTCAGACAATGCAGCATGAGGGGTAAGAGGGGCTCGTAGGAATAGACTGTACACGTATGTCTTTTTTCTGTGCCGCCGGATTTTAGTATCAAGAGAGAAAATGCTGGTGATTGTTCTAGTATTTCGGCCGTCTTTTGCTAGTAGATAATTACTCGTGTTCTTTTGATATCTGATGACATATTGTCCTTGGAGCTCAGAACTGCCGTGCACTCTACTGCATGTCATCATCTGTCGCGTTAACATTTGCCATCAAAATGGTCTGTATATGGCCCGTGAGCGCTTGTCTGCGTCTGCTTCTGCTCCTGCATCTGCATCACATAGCACCGAAGGGTCGAGCTGGGCTGTCAAATGTCTGCCATCATCTCATCTCCCACTTTTTCGGTCAAGTGCATTGCATCAAAAAAATTAGCTCGGATGCAGCCGATCAGAAGCACCCTTTTTAGGCCTTCATACATCACTGCTTGCCTTTCTGCACCAATAGGTGTAAGCCATGTAACAGTCGACAAAAGTATCATTCACATCAACCACCAACCACCAACCTCCATCCAACCCGCCGTTCCCACTTCCATATCCGCCAACCTCTCGTTCTAATCAAATCCTTCTCTCTAGAAAAATCTACCAATTTACAGAATCCTCCTCTTGGACCCCTGGAGTTCCCAACCTCGAACTAAATTCGTTCCTGAAAACTCCTTCTTAAACGTCTTAGCGATCAGATGGCGCATCCCGTTAAAGGCAAGCGGCGGCGTTGTTTACAAGCTCCCCGGTCTTAGGATGCATCACCAATTGGCCCTCCACAAAACTAAGACCCTTTGGATGAAGCACGATTGCCTCTCGACCAACGACATCCGCAGCACTGGCGGTGACAACTGGCGCCGCCCCTGTCTTGGGTTTCCGAGTTGTCGTTCACCGCCATAGAAACGTCCCCACGCGGCCCGCTCGCGCACCCGGCAGACTGTTCCCCGTCTCTCAGCCTATCCGCTCCGGCTGATGGAGAGTCCATGCGGTGAAGGCTTGTGCTTGCAATGCTTGAAATACAAATGCAGCACCATCTCTCGTGCTTTCGACCAACTGATTTTACAAAGGCTTCTGCTCTGCAGCCTGGAGAGCCCATGGCCACTCCGCAATCTCACATTTAATCTCACCTTGTTCAATGACAATACCGTCCTACAGGGCGAGTCGCTCATGAATGGATTCCAACACCATCATGGCGGTCCAAGAGACCATTGCTGCCCGTAATTGGCAGCAGACCGGATGCTTTTTTGCAGGTGTCTGGCTCGTTTATATCGTCGCCCTCGTGGTTTGGAGACTATGGTTCAGCCCTCTGGCCCATATTCCAGGTCCCAAGCTGGCGGCTTTGACTCAATACTATGAGTTCTACTACGACTTTGTCCTGGGGGGGCAATACAACTATAAGATCATCGATATGCATGAACGATATGGCCCCATCGTCCGTATCAACCCTTGGGAAGTTCATGTTGGAGACCCTGAGTTCTTCTCAGACCTCTACACCAGCCCCAGCCCCAGCCGACGCAGGGACAAGTGGACATTCTACACCCAACAGGTAAACACATTATGCTACAACAGAATAAAGACAGCTACTAACACTAGCCTAGTCCGGTGCTCCTCGTACACAAGTTCCTCATCCAAACGCTCTCGCAGCCCCCAAGACTGCGACTGAAGGCTCTCTTGCTGCCATCGACCATGGCCTTAACAAGTTGCGTCGAAGTGCGCTGATCCCTCTTTACACAACTCAAACTGTGCGCGAACTGCAGCCGGTTATCGAGGAGAGAGTGGAAGCCCTTCTGACTGCGTTCATGAATTATGCCGAGGTATCCAATGGCCAACCTCTTGATGTCATGTATCCCTACTCGGCCTTGACCAATGGTGAGCTTCTTCCCTCTTATACCGCTTGACGCCTCTAACAGTATACTTAGACGTCATCAACGAATATGCTTTTGCTCGAAGTGACCATCTTGTCGAAAAACCCGATTTTGGTGCCGAAGTCACCAACGACCTTCTCATCGGCACCCACATGGGACCATGCGTGCAGCAACTCGATTGGGTGCTCACTCTTGTCAACGCTTTACCCGAGTCCATCTCGAATCGATGCATGCCAGGCTGGGGTGGGTTTCTCAAGATGAAAAACGATATCTTCGAGCAGATTCACAGTGTCGATCCTCCCCAGAGCACAGGTAAATGGAGGATGGTTGGAGGTCATCCTACCATGCTGTCTACCAGGGCCCGATCTACACGGGAGAAGAATGCGTCACGCCAGGCACAGGAAAGCCAAATCAGTGTTCAAGGCGGCGCTCTTACTACCTCATGGGCCATGTCCCTTGCCACATTCCATCTCCTCAATCGTCCTGAGACTCTTCGCAAATTGCGGGACGAACTCTTTGCTGCCATGCCTGACGCTTATGAGACGGTTCCTCTCTCACGACTAGAGAAGCTCCCTTACCTTCGGGGAGTTGTCAAGGAAGCGCTGCGACTTGGTATCGGAACTAGCAGTCGTCTTGCACGTGTTGCTCCAGACGAGGCTCTTGTATATCATGATCGTGAGAACGGTGAGGACTGGAATCTACCACCAGGATCCATCGTTGGCATGAGTCCTTACAAGACTGTCATGGACGAGAGCATCTTTTATGACGCCCGAGGCTTCCATCCTGAGCGCTGGGTGGAAGATGGTGAGCGACTTGACAAATACCTCGACATCTTCTGCTCTGGTTCCCGCATCTGCCTTGGCATGGCTCTGGCCCACGCCGAGCTTTACCTTACACTAGCCAAACTCTTCCGCCGATGGGGAAGCGGTGGTGTTGTGTTTGGCAGTGATGACGGCGATCAACGTTATGGAGACGTTGGCTATCTCAGCATTTTCGAAACGCGAGTCCGAGATTGTGAGATTGATGCCGACTACTTCATGCCCATCCCATACAAGGGATCCGAGGGTTTCCGATTCTCCTTCGAAACTTACTAAGTGAAGTCAAGCACTTTACACTTACGAAATCAAGGTACTGGTATCTTTCCTTGCTCTGCTTTGCGATACCCCAGTGTCTTTCTGTCCTTTTCTCTTTATGAACCTTTGATGAAAATGAGGTTGTACGAAGGCTATACTATGTTATCATGTCATGAGAAAGCTATGAGTTTCATGTTTATGTTTATATGATACGGCACATACGTGCCCTTTCCTATGTCTTGCGTTATTGTTTTGCACCTTTGCATACTGGAGGTCGTCTTTTTGCCTTTATGGGCATTGTACTGTGTTCCTGGGAGAGGATTTGATCGCGGAAGAGTCTTCGGCACCAACGGGACCTCCAAGGGTATGACCCAATCTTCAATTGCCGACAAAGGCGCACGGGCAATAGGATGGTCTTCTATGCCACGAAAAATACGATGTATGAAATTACACGAAGACCGAATCCGAGAGGATTACAGAAGAGTTTACTTTGCCAGTTTTTGCGTCTCTGAAACAAGGAAACTTGTTTTTAGGTACAAGATTAAGACGGAGAAACTAAAAAAGAATCATGAGTTACTGTTAGTTATGAAACAAACAAATCAAAACATTAAAAACATCAATATTCATCTCGACTTGCCAGTTTCTGTGTTCATGTATCCGTATATGAATGTTACCTTGCAATATAAAGACTCGCTTCCAATGCCGATCCCAAGCCTACGATTGAAACATTTACGGCAGTTCATCTGATGCTTCGAGGATTAACTAACAATCATTGAAATGGCAGTGGAGCGTGTCGTCAAGAGGCTCCATGTAGTAATTAGAAGCCCCTAATTTACAGGGGGACGGCTGACGCCACACGACCTGACACAGGTATGTACTAACCTGCTATTATTATCCGAGCACTCAGGTAGTTGACGTAGCCATTGGGTTGGAGTCCCCTCGGATCCATTCGCCACGGAGCTACCGAAACCACCACGTTTTCCATTTGGAGATTCAATGTTGTTAGACGATCAAGTGTCCACTGTCTCCTGAATCTTTCTTCCGCTTCTTTTGTCGATTCCTTCTTTCTTTCTATCCTCTTCCTTAGCTATATACTTGTTCTGTGTTCTGTCTGTGTCTTGTTGCTGTCTTGCTATCATTTCTACATCTCCTGCCATACCATCTGTCCTTAAATAGCCATCATGGCTGCGTTTGATCCCGCCGCGAGGAAGCGAGTCCTCCGCGTTATTGCTATCTCACTACTACTCGACTTGGTACGCGGCAACCCGGAATCACAAGATGCTTCACATGCTAACTGGCCCGATCTAGATATCTTTCACTTTTATCCTTCCCTTGTTCCCGCAGCTTCTCGAGTTCTACCGCGATCGCGAAGGCCAAGTTCCTCTTGACAAAGATGCGCCTCAGACACTCCTCCAACACGTTCTATCAGGCCTCCACCGATACAAGGCCTCGTTCTCCCGCCCGATCGAGTCGCGCCATGATATCGTTCTGCTAGGCGGAGCTCTCGGCTCCTTGTTCTCGTGCGTTCACCACAGGTCCCTGAATAGCCATTGAGTCGCAAACTGACAATCTTGCGTTATGTAGACTCCTTCAGGCCATCGCATCTCCCCTTATCGGCGCTCTCTCCGATCGATACGGCCGCCGTAAAGCTCTCCTGGCTTCCATGTGCGGTAACATCCTTTCTGTGCTGCTCTGGGTTGCTGCCGTCGATTTCCGAACCTTTATCGCCAGCCGAATCGTCGGTGGACTGTCGGAGGGCAATGTCCAGCTCGCAACCGCAATGGCTAGCGACATTTCGGACGAGTCATCTCGCGGCGCGACCATGGCATTGATCGGCGCGTGCTTCTCGATCGCTTTTACCTTTGGTCCCGGACTTGGCGCTTGGCTCAGCACTTTCTCGACTTTCACTGCGAACCCTTTTGCTGCGGCTGCAGGTTTCAGTTTGGCGTTGATTGTGACCGAGACAGTTTATCTGTACTTCAGTCTGCCCGAGACTTTGCCTTCGATGCGCGATACCGGAGCCAAGGGTGATGCGAAGAAGAAGGTTGCGCCCAAGAAGATTGAGAGGACCAACTCTCACTTCCTTTTGAACGCCATCCACTTCGTTTTCTTGCTGTTCTTCTCCGGTATGGAGAGCTCTCTGTCCTTCATGACCTATGAACTCTTTTCGTTCACCTCGGGCAAGAACGGACGACTATTGGGCTATGTCGGACTTGTGGCATCCATCCTTCAAGGCGGCGTTACACGACGTCTCCCACCCCTCATGTCCGTCCGAGTCGGAACACTCGCGTGCCTTGCGTCTTTTATCCTTCTGGGACGGGTTAACACCATTGGTGGCCTGTACCTCGCTGCGACATGTTTGGCAGTCACATCTGCCACGGTCGTCACTGGCTTGAACGCTCTGAGCAGCTTCGAGGCTCACGAGGACGAACGCGGTAACAAGCTTGGTATGCTACGAAGCTGGGGTCAGCTTGGTCGCGGCCTGGGCCCCATCCTGTTCACAAGTGTGTACTGGTGGGCCGGCCGGGAGGTCGCATACACTATGGGTGCCACAGGCATTGCGGTTGTCGCTGCAGCGGTGTTTGGTGGACTGAAGACACCAAAGGGAATGAACACCAAGGGCAAGAAGGTTGAGACCAAGGCTCAGTAGAGTATGTGTAGTTGATTTGCAAAGGGGATGCTGGAGATTTGTATATATAACGGAAATTGCGGTTAAGCTGGTCTTGACCTTTATATAGTACAACTGCCTATATACAACTGAACATTACATTTCGTTTTGCATGTCACTTCTACGTGTTTGTTGAATCTACTACGATGTGCTTGAATTAAAGCAACTTGACTCTGTACCGTAACCTACCAGTCGGCTTGCTGTTCTTCTCATTAATGAGACAACGAAATGCTGCGGGCAGAACGGGAGTCGCTTCGAGCCCCGTCTCGAACACCGAGCAATAGCGAGCAGGCATTGTCTCAAGAGTAGGAAGAAAAAAGGCAAAAAGGAGCAAAAGATACCCGTACCCGGATTTGCACCAGGATCCTTGGCTTACGCCCTATACTGTTATAGGAGGCCAACGAGTTGCTATTACTCTATACGGGCTTGCGAATCTCTTAACCACTCGACCACAGAGACCAGAGCTGGTTTACTGATTGTTGAGAGAGACAGTGTTGTTACAGTCTATATCCTGTTGGGTGGTTGTTTGCCAGTTGGTGGCGGCTGGCGGGATGCTGCAGAGTCACAGACGGGGGAGTGCAGGTCGGTAAATAGCGATTGGATAGCATGGGATAGCATGGGATAGCATGAGGAACAGTGACTTTCGTGAAGGTCACTGTACACTCATGCAGCTGCTATTGCTTGTAGGAATTGGTCCGTCGCTCGATGTTGTCGTTGAGCTCACATGCTGTAGTCTTGGTTGAAGTCGCAGATCGGGTCTGTCGTGAAACGCATAGCAAAGTTCGTCGGGCAGTAGCCAATGTCGTTTGGGAATCTCAATTGCTACTCTGTATCGGTGCTGTTCGATTGATTCGGCAAATTGCGACAATGGTAGACTGCGGCATGTCTACGGCCCTCGATTTAAACATCTGTGGGTAACACAGGTAAGGGGGCTCTGCACTTTATATGGCTTTTTGGGATGGCTCCGCTTGACCGCCAGGATAGGTCAAGCTCAACTTGAACGTGATAACGACCCTCAATTTCACAACTATTGGTCATGAACACGCACAGGCTTTCATAATAGATATACCGCCTTTGGATCAGCAAAAGCTTAGTTTGTGCAGGTCGGGTGAGGTCATGGAAGGTTGGTGTAAGTTCCAAGTTATTTTGCTACCCTAAAGAGGCATCGAGACTGAGTCTTTGGATGGTTCTCGACAAATTTTTACAATAGCGGTCTGAGAATACGAGTAAAGGACATAAAAAGTCTCATCAATGAATCATGAGACAATTTCATATGCCGCTCCCTCCACATAGAACTTCACGATATCTTCCGTGGAGTGCGAAAATCGACATGATATGGAAACGCCAAACTGACGGCGGAGCCGAAACGAACGAAGCATGCAGGAGAGACCATACCCATAGTGGACAAACCCCTCGACAGTCTCTTGTCTGCAGACATTCTTTCTCCATAATGGTAATGTGACAACAAAGAAAAACATCAAGAATGGAGACGAAAGAGGAGTATAGCCGCCGTGAATATGCGCCCAGTTTCAAAGCCAAGAGATTGATGATATGCATTGTTAGAGCTCCTCAACCTATCATTGCAGTTCCGGAGAAATCCTATGGCGGCAGTTATATGACATGTTCGAACCGAGTCTAACGGATGAAATGCATCGATTTTCACTGTCTGTTTTTACAATCTGGGAATTGCTACTGAATCAAGAGGCCAGGTGGCAGGGTGGCCAGTTTGTTGAATCCACCTAGGCACACCAAACAAAGAAAGCACTGAGGTGGCACTTGAAGCTGCATGAAATCGCAAAACCCTCACTTATCAGAGCCTCCACTGAAAGTTCAAACGAAGGTGAGCTGCAGCTAGGTACGCTTCGTGTAGGATCCACAGTGGCTGGACATGAGTTTTTTTGCCCCTCCTTCTACTGGGGTTATTTTCTGGTCTGGCGCGCGCTCTGTCTCTGGTTAGCATGGGCTTTGTTTTGCCTGGCTGGACCTGGACCGAACTCTTATGGAGGGGTTTGTAGACGAGGAGGGGGAGGGGCAGAAGACAAGCAAACAGCTGTTGCATGAGACATGACCAGAACGAAGGAATGCAACAATAAACGGAGATTACCATTAGTACATACCATCAGTCTATATGAGATTAGAGCGATGATTTGCAGTAAACATCCTACAATAGCAGACCACGGGTTTGTTCCTGATGTCATGGCAGATCTATTGACGGGTGCTTCCAATTTACCCCTCCAGCTTGGTAGGTAGGGACAAAGAAAATTTTTGATACGCGACAATCAACTTCCTATTTGACCACCTCACAGCGACAAAAGCATCCTGGCCAAGCCCAGATCTTCCGTGCACTGGTCGCGCAGCGGTGGTGGCAACCCACAGACGCTAAGAGTACCAGTGGAGCATGACGTTGATTCGTGCAGGGAATCTGAGCCAGAAACTGACTGCACCAGAGTGGAGGGGCAGTTTGAAGCTCCCCCTCCTTCGATCATCGATGGTGGCAGAGGTGGAAGACAATAGCACGGCCAACAAACAGAACCTCTGTCATTGTGGCCCCTTCTAAGCACATGACACATTCGCCGGGGGAATATAGAAATAAGATAACAGCAACAGAACAATGTAGTGACTCACGCCGGAGTTGCGCTGGGCTGTCAGACGTAGAATGAGGGGCAAGAAAAAAAGCATAATCCTCAGAAGCTGGCCGGGTTGGGCAGAAGAGTCCCACGACGTGGTGTAGCAGGCCTAAAAAGGCCCCAGACAATCTAGGACGGACGCGCGCATCCACCACACGTAAGGTAACCCACCGAGCCTCGACCGCTTGAGGTGCAAGCATCCATGATTGAATTTTCTTCAGGCCGAAAGTGAGAATTTTTTCTGTACTTTGGGCGGCGATGCCTGCGCACAACAAAGATTCGCAAAAAAAAAGAATTGCCCCGCATGTACCTGCTAACAGATGGGAAGTACCGCCACGGAGAGGTGCCATTTTTTGGACCACGATGGTCTCTGGTGGCAGATGGACATTGTTACGAGGTCGAGATAGAGATGATTGCACCTGTGACGAGAATCCTAGAGGCGCTATTGAATAGTTTGAGCACCGTAGCAGGCTATAGAACAGCTGTACTACTCCCAGCAGTTTGTTTGCGTGTCCGTCGAGGTCTATTGAAACAAGCGCATCCCCTTTGTCTGCGCAGCGTCAGTGCAGCTTCAGGTGCTGATATCAACCATGACAATCACGAACAGCGCCATGCCAGATTCTCGGCAAGTAGTATAACGAACCTCAGTGAGAGCTACAGTAGATAACTATCCCAAAGACTCCCTTTTCAGAGGCTTCCTCAATGAAAACTTCCTGATATCGTGTCCTCCCTCTGTTGAGCTTCTTCTGCCCCTCGTACCATTCCTCGACTCTGGCAGGCACTTGCTCACTCGCCGTCATTATGGTTTGAAGCTCAATCATTGGCCGGGTCAGACCCACCTGCCTTGCAAAAAAACTTCGACTCTGTTAGGGCTTCCCAAGTTGGTTGCCCCGCGCCGCCGCACTTGCCTCGCACCCCACCCCACCCCTCCTCCCTCCTGCTGGCCTTTTTAAATCTCCTTCTCCCACCACTTCCCTTTTAATTTTTCTTCCCTTCCCTCCTCGTCTCGCATACCCGGTTCAAGCATCCGATCTGCGAATCTGTACGTACGACCCTTCAGGGCTTTGTAGAAGGATATCATCAAGATCATTTGCTTCATTGCAACTATCCTGCTTGGTATTCATCGTCGCCTGTCGTCATCGCACCATCAGCTTCAGCAGCTAACCATCTCACAGCACGTTCATCACAAACGTACACACAAACCATCCACAACCGTCAAAATGGGTAAGGAGGAGAAGACTCACCTTAACGTCGTCGTCATCGGCCACGTCGACTCTGGCAAGTCGACCACTGTGAGTACCACCGCATCCCAACCCCGCCGACACTTGGCGGGGTAGTTTCAAATTTCCAATGTGCTGACATACTTTGATAGACCGGTCACTTGATCTACCAGTGCGGTGGTATCGACAAGCGAACCATCGAGAAGTTCGAGAAGGTTGGTCTCATTTTCCTCGATCGCGCGCCCTTTCCCTTTCGAAATATCATTCGAATCGCCCTCACACGACGACTCGATACGCGCCTGTTACCCCGCTCGAGGTCAAAAATTTTGCGGCTTTGTCGTAATTTTTTTCCCGGTGGGGCTCATACCCCGCCACTCGAGCGACAGGCGTCTGCCCTCTTCCCACAAACCATTCCCTGGGCGCTCATCATCACGTGTCAACCAGTCACTAACCACCTGTCAATAGGAAGCCGCCGAGCTCGGTAAGGGTTCCTTCAAGTACGCCTGGGTTCTTGACAAGCTCAAAGCCGAGCGTGAGCGTGGTATCACCATTGATATCGCCCTCTGGAAGTTCGAGACTCCTCGCTACTATGTCACCGTCATTGGTATGTTGTCACCACTGCTGTCATCACATTCTCATACTAACATGGCTATCAGACGCTCCCGGTCACCGTGATTTCATCAAGAACATGATCACTGGTACTTCCCAGGCCGATTGCGCCATTCTCATCATTGCCGCCGGTACTGGTGAGTTCGAGGCTGGTATCTCCAAGGATGGCCAGACCCGTGAGCACGCTCTCCTTGCCTACACCCTTGGTGTCAAGAACCTCATTGTTGCCATCAACAAGATGGACACCACCAAGTGGTCTGAGGCCCGTTACCAGGAGATCATCAAGGAGACCTCTTCTTTCATCAAGAAGGTCGGCTACAACCCCAAGGCTGTCGCTTTCGTCCCCATCTCCGGTTTCAACGGTGACAACATGCTTACTGCCTCCACCAACTGCCCCTGGTACAAGGGTTGGGAGCGTGAGATCAAGTCTGGCAAGCTCTCCGGAAAGACCCTCCTTGAGGCCATTGACTCCATCGAGCCCCCCAAGCGTCCCAACGACAAGCCCCTCCGACTTCCCCTCCAGGATGTCTACAAGATTGGCGGTATTGGAACGGTTCCTGTCGGCCGTATCGAGACTGGTATCATCAAGCCCGGTATGGTCGTTACCTTCGCTCCTTCCAACGTCACCACTGAAGTCAAGTCCGTTGAGATGCACCACGAGCAGCTCACTGAGGGACAGCCCGGTGACAACGTTGGTTTCAACGTGAAGAACGTTTCCGTCAAGGACATCCGACGTGGTAACGTCGCTGGTGACTCCAAGAACGACCCCCCCATGGGTGCCGCTTCTTTCACCGCCCAGGTCATCGTCCTCAACCACCCCGGTCAGGTCGGTGCTGGTTACGCTCCCGTCCTCGATTGCCACACTGCCCACATTGCCTGCAAGTTCGCCGAGATCCAGGAGAAGATCGACCGCCGAACCGGTAAGGCTACTGAGGCCGCCCCCAAGTTCATCAAGTCTGGTGACTCCGCCATCGTCAAGATGGTTCCCTCCAAGCCCATGTGTGTTGAGGCTTTCACCGACTACCCTCCTCTGGGTCGTTTCGCCGTCCGTGACATGCGACAGACCGTCGCCGTCGGTGTCATCAAGGCCGTCGAGAAGTCCACTGGCGCTGCTGGCAAGGTCACCAAGTCCGCTGCCAAGGCTGGTAAGAAATAAGCGCATTATTTCTGAAATGACAACCTTCGGTGGGATCTTACGACTCTGGTCTCACGCCCAAGGGCTGATGTACTCGCTTCTACGACGAAATGATCATGTTGGCATGAGCACTCGGCTTATGTCTGGGGGCACGAGATGAGGCGAAAATAAAAGCCTGGGATCTTGTGCAAATCAAAAATAGGAATAGAGAGTCTAGAAGTGATTCGTGCAATTTTTCTTGTTCCCTATGCTACCTGTGATGCACTGTGACTTGCAAGCAAATGAAGCTTTCGTGATGTGATCATGAACAATGTGCCCTGGTTCATGGACGGACCTCAATGGTGATGCTTGTAATTGGTGTTGGTGTCCCTCGATCCGTGCCCTTCAGTTGGCCAGTCTAATTTCCATACATACTGAGCATGTCTTTTTGACGATCGATCTTTGACGTTTGATGTCTTGGTAGTTTGTGTGGTCCATCATGTCAACCTCGAACCATGCTTAACATTCATTGTCTCTAAGTCTAACGATGGTATTGTTACATATAATACACGTGCTTTTTTATGTTATACAGAAAGATCATATCCTCCAGCCTACTCCATCTCTATAGTTGCAATAATGTTTCCAATCATACCCCCATAACGTTGACATGCATGCATGGTCGTGATGTTTTGCCCACTCCTCCGAGGGGCTGTTCCTACTCGTGAACCTTGTTCACTCATGAAACCTGTTGTACATCCACCTACGATCTCTTCTTGCCGCCTCTCTTGCCACCATTCCTGCTTCTTTCGGTGCTCTTCGACATCTTTGGTTGGCTCTCTGGTGGAGGAGTGTCGAAGAAGCCAGGAGTAGCATTTGGATCGGTGGTTCTGTTGTTGCTGGTCGCACGGGTGGCGAACTGGGCGAGGAATGGGTCTACCTCCTCTACTACCTTAGCCTTGGCCTTGTTGTTGCCCTTGCCCTTGGCCTTGGTCTTCTTCGCGGGCTGTTCCAGGTCAGGAACGGTATACTTGCGTGCTGTGATCTTGGCCTTGCGGGCTGCGCTTGGTTTCTTGTTGTCACTGGTCGCAGAGGATTCGATCTTGATTTCCTCAGCCCCGAAGAAGTTGTTCATTATCTCGGTACGAACTCTGTCACGCTCGGTCTCGGCGGCGCTCTTCTTGCTCTTTGTGGGTGCGGCCTTCTCAGTGGGCGAGGCGTTGGCAGCATCCTTGCTGGAGTCTTGGTTATCGGGCGCCCTGTCTTTGGTGGCATCTTCATCGGCAGGAACTTGCTTGACGCCCTCGGTCGTCCACTTCGGTATCTCGTCCTTGGTGGTGCCTGTGCTGACGATGGTTGCCTTATTGTTACGGCCCACCGCAGCTGCCCTGGACTTCAATGGAGCGTCGATTATAGCCATGAGTTCTTGTGTTAACTCGTCTTCGTTGGATACCTCCTCAACCCTAGGCGCCGGGTCTAGACTGGAATCATTCTTGGCCGCGAGTAACTTGCTGATGTCGTCGAGGATTGGTTCTCTCTTCAACTCCGAAGACGCCCATTGTCTATCAGATTTCGAAGTCGCAAGCGGCTTCGAGGATTCTTGTTTCTTGATAGCGCGTTCTTGTTTCGCAGTATCTTGGCGTTGCTTTCTCTCGCGTTCCACGGTCTTGGGCCGACCCTTTGCGTCAAATATGTCCTCAACAATGATGTCGTCGGTTAGCTCCTTCTCGGGCAAGTTATAGCTGTAGTCTTCCAACTGGCGGCTCTTGATAGACTTGTGGCCATCGTACCAAGAGAAGCATTTTCCAGTAGCCATATCCTCGACCAGTTGTAAAAAGCTTTGTCGTCTCTCAGGATGAAACTTGGCAGGACCACCGCCCGGAGGACCGGCCTCCAATGTAATCTCCTGACGTTGCCCGCCTTGCTGTCCCGCCTCGATGCTAGAGTAGCGCAATGTGTGGCCTCGCCATGGCATCTCCACGGTCTTATGAATCTCAATACCTCGGAAATCGTAAACAATATTCTTGCTCTTGCTGGTGCTCGAATCTGTGCGGCTCCCGCTCAACATGATTCCCGAGATATTGATAGTGGCTTGAGCGGGCGTTCGAAGCTTGCCTTCAGCCAAGTTGAATTGCGATGCCTTGAGGAACTTTTTCACGCCGCGGTTGAAGATGCTGAAAGTCTCCGACCTCTCGTGTTGAAGGCGGACGTCAACAGCTTCGGTTGGTAGCAACAAATCGTTCACGTGCCAGGTTACAAAAGACTCAGCAGTCATGTCATCAGGAAGGGAGAAATTTACAAAATCAGCGTCTGGCTTGACAGGTATTCTGATGCGAACTGCAGGCTCTTTGATCTCCTTCTGCGCATCGCTGCTTCGACCTCTCTTGCGCTCCTCACGAGGCACAAGGTTCATGATGATGGTTGTAATCTCGTTCAATGTATCGTCGTCTTCAGGTTTCAATGCGGAGAAGGCGGCGGGATGAGGAATGAATGGTAATAGAATGTGACGTTTGCGGGAGAGCAGTTTCATCGAATCGAGAGGCTCTGAGTGGAGGATATGACCAAACGTTGCTGTGGTCGTGTCTTTCCTGACGGGACCGGAAACGTCCCACTCGGGCAAATCTGCGGAAGCGGCCAGATTGAGGGGCGAGGGCTCTTTGGCTGACCAGGAAGACTTGGTGATGGGGTCAACAACCCTGAACCACCGACCAAGCTTGTCTCTCCACGACATGGCTCGAGTCTGTCTTTGAACCGAGACAAACTGACCACTGACTTCATCTTCCCCTTTCGAGGGAATACACTGAAGAACGTTGTGGGTGCCAGGGATCCTAAGGCCGACCATCAAGCGGAATACCATATCAGCGACATCTTCAGTCTCGGCAGGAGCTTCATCAGAGTCGGGCAACCAAGAAACCCGGTATTTCTAACGCTTGTTTAGTACGTGAATCCTCTTTCGGCGATTATATATCGTACCTCTTTTGTACCCTCCCTGACGCGCTTGATGGAAGTCTTGGTAAGGCGGCCAAGCTCTTTGAGTTCTGCAGGCTTCGGGCTGCTTGTACCAGGCGGGAGAAAAGGGGCTACATCGATGGTTCGAGAGCGCATATCTTGAAAGCACTGATCCATGTAGGCAAGGACGCCGTAAGTTGTCGACTTTCTCGCCGTGATATTGATTCGAGACCTTTCAATGGTCAAGGTCAACTTTTCATCTTCTCCTACCAGGAAGTCCCGTCTCAACACCCATAGCAGGCGTGATATGTTGTTCGGACCATCTGTAGTACCTGTCAGTAATTTACTCTTTGGCCGGATTTTGGGACAACACACATAAGAGAAAGGGGAAGATCTCAGGATCCATCCAAACGTATGCCTTTCCAAGATCGTTTTCGTATTCCATAGCCTCAATTCTCCACTTGTCGAAAACAATTTTCTGGGCAATTGCTGTCTTGTCTGTACCACGGACCCGAACCGAGTTGACCGACGCCCAAGGGACACTCCCTTCGATCCAAGTATAGTTCACGATCTCGCCTTCCTCCTGCTCTGGCACACGGTCGCGATGGTAGTCTTTCAATTGATTGATTGTAAAACCGCTGCAAAGAGACTCAACCAGAGTCCCTATATCTGTCAACCGGAGAATACGAGTGTCAGGGCGGAGCTCTTCAATGTTGGCGTTGATCTCCTCCACCTCAGGCTCGATGTTCACACTAGGATTCAGACTTTCCCAGTTAAAATTTTCCGGTGCAACCTCTTCTTCCTCCACCACGACGGGAGACCTTTCGATGCGTGTCTTGTTCGGGTTGTTGATAATAATGGCATCAGCTGGGAGCCCCAAGGAAGGAACACCGAGCGGTGCATCATGCATGAGACCGTCACGGAACCGTCGCTTTGGCCATGGTATGGTCCCTCGTACGCCCCTAGATAGCCCGTCGTCGAGGCCAGGTAGCTCGGATATGCCAAACTCGGACTCTGTTCTTGTCGACCTTGCACCCAGAAGCTCGTCCAGTTCAAAAACAGAATCCGATCGTTCAGAAGAAAGTTCGGGCAGATCAGGTAGCTCTGAAACGCCACCGCTCGGGTTGCCTGGCAAATGTGTTTTTGATTCTGCCTCATTTAATAGATCGTCCAGTTCATGATCAGAAGAATCTGATGACGGCTTGGAGGACAAGCCGGGCAAGTCAGACAGTTCAGAGAGGCCGTAGTCTGACTTTCCTGTCGAGGGTGACGCTTGGTCCAAGATACCATCGAGCTCGGTTTGTGCAGATCCAATTGGCTTCTCTTGGGAAGTTGTCGTTGATTCAAGGTTGATCTCGGTGGCGGGGTCGCTGTTGTTGGATTCAGTCGCATCTGTCGAAGGTATCGTTGTCGTTGATTCGTTTTCTCCTAGATTTCCTTCCGAGATGGTCTCCGATGTGTCTTTATTCGAAACAAAAGGTTCGACCTTGCTGTCCCCCAATGTTCCCAAGTCGGATGTATACAATCGTCGTCCGAGGCCTTCACGGACTGGATTCGTGCGGAAGCCCAATCCGGCGCTGCGCTGCGTTATCAGACCGAACCTGCATGCCAGGCTAATGCGCGGTACTCGGACCGCTCTAGAAATCATCGAGAAAGAAAATATTAATAATAACTCCCATCAAGGGAGCGGATTGCAACAATGCGATCAGGCCTGTTCAAGACTGAGAATTCGAGGCCCAAGGAAATTTTATCCGATAAGCGACTAAGCGATAAGCGGGAAGTGGTGCCCCGATAAGACTGGACGCGTCCAAGTGCGGTTCACCCGCGTATAGCCTTTGAACAAAGCAAACCATGTGAATTCACCCCTCAGTGTCTTTTAATCATTCTTATTGCAAATCCATTTGATTCATCCGATTGTGTCCGAGTAATTCCTCACATTCTATCAGAGTCTCCTTTTCCGTCATGCCTACACAACGGCGCCGTCGGCCTGTAAGTCCCCAGTGATTCACTTACTCACCTAGGAACGACCAAGCTAAGCCACCTCAGGTCGAGGCCGATGAATCAGAGGAAGATGTCCGCCCCAGACAAAGAAATAGAGTTGAATCCGAAGGCGAAGAGAACGAGCAAGAACCAAGCGACGCCGAAATGGACGGTGACAGATCTCAGCTGCAGAGCGCCGACGAACAACTAGCTAAGAAGCTGGTTCGCTATGCTTTATCCTGCGAATTCTCAAGAACCATCATCCGAAGAGATGGTATCAAGGAAAGAGGTAACATAAAACGCTCTCGGACGTTGGGTATAGGCTAATAAAGGCCTAGTCCTTGGAAACCAAGGTCGCTCTTTCAGGCGTATTTTTGACTTGGCGCAAAAGCAGCTGCGAGAGTTCTGGGGCATGGAGATACGAGAGCTGCCAGTTAGAGAAAAAGTCACCCTGCAGGAGAAGCGTCAAGGTATGTTGAATCTCCGCTAGACCTGGGATTCCCGCTAACGAAGCGTAGCCATGAAGAGCAACTCGCAGCCCAAGCTCGGTTCCGGTTCCTACATCCTCACCTCTATATTACCAGAAGCCTATCGCAGCGCTGTGATACTCGGACCTTCGAAGACGCCTAGCCCGGACGACGAGGCTACATATGCAGGTTTCTACACTCTGGTCATCACGTTGATCTCGCTCAGTGGCGGAGAACTAAGCGAGCAAAAGCTGAAGCGCCACCTCCTGCGAATGAATGCCGACCAAAACGTCTCGATGGACAAGACAGAGGTTATCCTCAAGAAAATGGAAAGACAAGGATACGTCATCAAAAGAGTTGAGCGGCCGCCTCTGGGCCAGGACGGTGAGCATACCATTACATGGCATGTTGGGCCACGCGGAAAGGAAGAAGTCGGGCTAGGCGGTGTGATGGGTATGACACGAGAAATCTATGGTGAGAGTTGGGACGAAGAAATGGAAAAGAAGCTGCGCGCAAGTCTGAATATCAGACAGCCGCGGCAAAACGACGATGATGAGGAGGCTGACGCGGAAGCGAGTCGAATGCAAGAATGAGGCCGAGGGAACGAGAAGCAAGGTCGACACTATGATACCCAATACAGCTCAGCGAATTATATTTGTATGCTTGGAAAGTATGAACGCGATCGTAAGGCGAGATGTCGCAGTATGTCTAAAAGTCCCCCTTCCACGGGGGTATCAATCCTTGACGCCGTCTAAAAATCCAAGCCAAACCAATTTCGAATCTTTTGCATGTCGTGCTTAGCATCGCTTATATCGTACATGTTCTAATCTTCGCGCGGAGGAGGAGGACCACAAGGTTGAACCATTTTCTGCGTCAAGCTGTTAGTTGTTGTTTGTCCATTAAGCCGCATTGTCTAGCATACCCTGATCATCTGAGCGCGGATCTTGGCGACGGGCTCGTTCTCAGCCAGAGCGATGTAGGAAAGAAGAGGTCGGTGGCCGGCGATGGAAGAGTATGTGTCGCGCTGGATGTTGGTACGAAATTCCCAGCTGGTTGTGTCTGGGTGACCAGTACCGATGTACTTTGCCTGAAGGCGCTCGAGCTCTTGTTGGGTTCTAAGTTTGTCGGCCTAATATTGTTAGAGATGAAGAGTAACATAGTGAGATTGAGTGATTTATACCATTGTTAAATGATTTTTTGTATATCTTGGAGGTGATTGTGAAATTGGTTGCGCCGAGATCACGAAATGATGAAAGTTGATGCGACTGTTGGACTACCTGATAAGATTAGCTACTTAAAAAGTGGGACCTCGTTATATGCATAAGAGAGGTGACAGAACAAAACAAAACAAAGACAATCACACGGTCGATATGCTTGAATACAGAGGGGAAAAAATGAGTTTTGTTTTTGAGCTGTTATTGTGACTTAGGTATGCTTATAGTTTAAAGAAAATGAGTGTGTTGGAAGGATGCTTGTTTGTGATATGACTTCGTTACGGTATGGATGCAGTGTAAGTACGGACAACAAGGGACACACAGTCTTCCATACAAAGAGGCGCCATGCCATACCGTGTAATTCTAATCCACCATTGAAACTGAGAAATACCTACACATCGCAAAAAACTGTTTATTGTATTCTTGGGAAGATGATTCAACCCATCAAACCTGCCACTGACGCTGTTATATTTCAACAAACTTGGGTAGGAGCATTCTGGTCGCCTAAACCTCGGTGAAACCGGACCGGTCGAGATCCTCAAGACTTGAGGTCCTTCACCCCCTGCTTCTCATCTCATCATAACAATAGACAAACGACAAAGACAAACAAGTGAGATAGATCTTATATATCTGCACTAATATTTTCTTGGACCGACACTTGTATCTTTGTGGTGCTCACGACTCAAGCCACCCCCCACAGTTCCATCTCTTACCAACCCCCTGACTTAAACATCATCGCATCACGATTATTCTTGGACTAAGAACATTCACTTACTAACAAGTTCGAATTAAAAATCGAGGCCCACGTTACATGACATGGGCGGAAACGGGAGATTTGCTCTGCCCGAGCACTGGACAGAGC
This sequence comes from Fusarium graminearum PH-1, assembly GCF_000240135.3. Lineage (NCBI taxonomy): Eukaryota > Fungi > Ascomycota > Sordariomycetes > Hypocreales > Nectriaceae > Fusarium > Fusarium graminearum. The sequence goes on along the minus strand of NC_026475.1, from coordinate 533,372 downwards.
TCAGCGCCGCCAGGATCCACAGACAACAATGCGCCGGCGAGGTGGACACCATAAAGAAAGCATGTCTAGAAGAGTGTGGAAAACGAAGCGTGGTGGGCTGTGAAAAATGCTTCCCCAAAGTTCTCGACAGAATGCGCGCCCGCTACTGCGACGCCGAGGGCAGGGAGTGGTTCTCACAGCGAAGAGCGTTCCTTAATGAGCTTGACGTTCTATTCACCGACATCAAAGACCACAAGAAAATGGACCTAAAGATGATCGAGGACAGTATCGCATCGGAAAAGGAAGCGTGGTATCGTTGGGTGCTGCGCATGTACCCGCGATTCCTCTCGACAGGAGGCAGTGGGGCAGACCCCGATGAGCTGAGAGCAATGCTGGACGACCCTGTTAAGAGACGGGAAGAACTCATTGAAAGGATCTGGGAGGGTGTCGGAAAACCAGCTAACTGGGAGGCCGATGTGGATTCGCTGACTGAGAAGATTGCAACTGTCAGGAATGATGCAGCGGCTTTGAAGCAGCTCTACATCACTTTCTTCTTCAAGGATTCAAAAACAGGAGAAGTTGTAGAGAATGCACAGCCATACCTGGAAGCATACGAGACAAGCGACACCATGTCGATTGAGCAAGTCATCGACCGCATCGCCCAAGACCTCAAAGCGAGCCTCACGACGGAACCGCAACGCGATACCCACAGGAGTCGTCTTGATGAATTGCGCAGAGCCAAGATGGCGTTTGAGCAGAACAGGCTGCAGAATAAGAGTCGAGCTCAAGCAAGCCAAACGCCAGCCATATCTGATTACTTGTACGATCTACCGCCATGTTCTGTTTGTGCGAAGCCGATGGACCCTAAGAATGTCCTTTCATGTCCACTTTGCCAAGCACTTGTCCAACTCGGTGGCCGACAAAAGATGACGGTTTACTGCTCGGATGAATGTTTAGACAAGGGCTTTGTAAGTGTTGATGCGGGTTTATTTAGATGAGAGGCTAACTTTGTTAGAACGACCATGTTGATAGGGAGCACGACTGCGAGGCGGGGGATAGATGTGCGCAATACGACTACGAAGACATAGAGATGGGAGAAGACGCAACATCCAAGGCTGTGGTTTGCAAGGACTGCATCGACCAGTGCGACATTCGAGAGCAAGGGTCGGTGGAGGGTGATGGAAAAGCTGCAGTATATTGCTCAATAGAATGCGCAAAGCCGAATATTGGGAGACACAGAGAAAGCAAGCACATGACATCAGCTGCTGGTTATGAGGTTAGCAACCTTGCGCTGCCACTCTGGGAGACAGCCGAAAAGATATTGAAGGAGGGGAACCCGGGGTTGAAGTTCTCGCTGGTCGAGTGAGACTGTTTTTTGTACTACTAGGTAGTAGTTAAGTCGAGCCGAGGAGGGCGATATATCTCGCCCAAGACGAGCTCAGTCTTGTATGAGAGGTTGGACCTCAACGTATTAATTGCATCACCAGTATTTTATACGAAAATCACTTGGCTCTGAAGAATACGTGCTCTATGATGTGACTAGGTAAGTTTTATGCATACATGCATGTATGTATGTTGCACATATCTTGGACGTGGCTGACAGAAGAAGACACTCAACATGGTTGGTGGGTCGTAAGATCCGAGGGTCGTCGGCGATTGAGGATTCGGCTTCTCATTACACCGGAGACTTGACGATTGAATCTCATTCTCAAGCCAACATTCCTGTCTCTTTCTAACACTTAATCAATCAACCTCTCAGCCGATACTTGCCACGTTTGTATATAGGCCAATCAATTTGTCGAATTGATCCATTTGTCTTATACTCATAAATACAACACAAACACTGCAAATGGCAAGCGAACCATCACCAATCGAATCATGTCCCGCGCGCAAGAGAATCTCTACAGCCTGCGAGGCATGTCGCGCAGCAAAGATTAAATGCCAACCAAGTGAACAACCCGGAGTCTGTCGCAAGTAAGAACTTTTCACCAAAACCACATCCAACCAATCGATCTAACAAAGGCGTGGTGATAAAGATGCTTGGAGTCAAAGAAGGAATGCATATCACGAATGGGACCTCGAACAAGAAGACGAAGGACTAAACAGTAGGATACATCCAATCTGTCACATGGAAGAAACTCATTCGACTGACATTATCTCGTAGCGCTATAGAAACCCATGAACCACCTGCACCACCTCCCCCAGCACCCTCAAAGACTTTCACTATTGACTTTGAAGTTTCTACCCAAACAGAAGTAGATGACAACTTTGACAACCTGCGCGACACTCATGCTCAATTCATGGACTCGATGTTCCCTTTGGATGGCGATACAGATCTCGGTAGTCTTGAGGACTCACCTCTCACTGGCTTTCCTACGCCTTCGTCGTCTCATACGCATTCGATACAGTCTCTACATGCAAAACCTCAATTCAACCTCGATTCGGCCGAGTCATTGCTGGCTTCATTTAGAAGAATGCTAGTCCATTACCCTTGTATTGTGTTAATGCCAGAAGAGACAGTGGCAAGTCTTGCTGCAACGAAGCCTTTTGTTCTGTTGGCTATTTTGGCTGCTGCTTCTGGGTCGCGGACTTTACAAGGACACACTCTCTATGATGAAGAGTTCCGTAAAGTTCTGGGCCTCAAGTTTGTCGCCGGTGGTGAGAGGAGTATGAACTTGCTACAAGGCATCTTGATATACTGCGCTTGGTGTGTCTGCTTCTGCCATATCTGTCGCCTGGCATTGTTAACATTTGCAGGTATCCATTCCATCTCAGACCAAAGAACAGACAAGCTTTCCAATATTATCGCATGGCCGGCGATCTCATAACTGATCTCGAACTCGACCAAGAACCAGCCCATCTTGGTGATATAATCCCTGGGGAAATGAGCAGTGCGCAGCTCGACCGGCCACGGGTGTATCTGGCATACTACTACGCCGTGTCAAAGTATGTCCTCCAAGAAACGCACCGGGGCCAGATCACTCACAGATCCGACAGCTTCATGTACATGTTCAAGAAGAAGGACCTGATTCCCGCGTGGACAACCTGGGCAGATGCTTGCTGTAACATTTTGCAACGACATGCCGAGGTTGATGGAGATGTTTCGTTGAGTTATCTCGCCAGGCTGGCGAACATGACTAATACCGCGAATAATTCTATACGCGACAATGATCCTCAGGTGAATCAGCAGGTTCAGCTCGTGCTGCTTGGGCTGGAGACCCAGCATAGAGAGATGAAGGAAGTTATGGTGCCGCATCTTTCGCGCTCTGGTGAGCTATATCCCATCTGCAATATGTATCCTCTTCTAATAGTATCCAGCACCCGTGAAACTTGCTTCTCTATTCTTTGAAATCTTTCTCCAAGGTGGTCCCATATTCTACCTCACACGCATCAACACAAAAAGGCCTAGCTTCGTCGACCCATCGCCAACCCGCCTCGTTCGCTGCGTGAACAACATCCGCACTCTCTTTGACCACCTCATGAACCTCGATAACTTTACGTGTTTCACCAGCGTTGACTGGACAAAGTTCATTCTATGTGTCATCCTCGCAGTCTGTCTCTCATTCCCCATCGCTGACGTTCCAGACTGGGACCATGCATGGGCACGCTCACAGCTACGTTTCGACGAGTTTCTCGAAACTATGACTGAGGGCCCTGAAGACCTCACACCGGCGAGTAAGCGTGTGGATATTCTTTCTGCGAGCCGCGTTATCCTGCAAGTACTCAAGACGAAATACAACCGACGTGTCGCCATACTTACAGCACCAGTTTTGAACGAGCCTCTGGGACATCAAGGGTGTCCCATGTTTGATAAAGACATGCAACCTTACTTAACAGCGTGGGACGCGGGCTTTGACGCCCAATCTGTACTCCCCACACCGAATATCAACACCGAAGGACAACAGCCCATGTATCATGACCTCTGGGCGACCATGACTATGAGCTGGGCGAATGATGCTGACACAATGGGGTCTTGAGGTTTCAGAACAGCATCTTATCTTTTGTATAACTGTGCACTAATAAATGCATGTCTCGCGAAGTGTAACTTAAGGAGGCGGCGTTGTACTTGGGGTTGAAAGTGAAAGTCTATTGCATCGTCTCTCGATAAACATGTGATAGAAGCCTCTCTGACGCACATATTGCTATTATATCATTTCAGATTATTGACAACTTTTGCTGTTTGCTTGATCCCTGAGTTGATCAAATGCAGTGTATTCCTAAATAGTATAGCTACCATAGAATATGATCCCAAATCTGTCATCTGCATGCATGGCCACCCCCTCGGACTTTGTTGTATATGTGTGCCAACAGGTTATCTGATCCATGATCTTAGTTGACCTGCCAGCTGCAGCAATGGATCTAATCCTTGCCATCATCTATCAACTCACCGGACCTGTTCCCCGTACCCAAGAGTAGTCCAATAGCCTCTTCCCACACGATCCATTCATCTTCTGCACTCGACTCTTTTCAGAAATCTCTCAATTTCCCACCCCCTGTCGTCGCATCCAACGCCCCTCCATTGCTACCCAGCTACTCGGCTATTCCCACATGACAACCCTTCATGTCACACAGCAGATTCAATCCCCCTGGCTCGTGGTTTCAAGATTTCGCGCCCGTCCCGTCCACCCGCCCCCGTCCAAGGGCTCGGCCCGCCGACCTGGGTAAGCTACCTCCCTTTCTCTGCCTCGACCTACTTACCCTACCCTACCTTGGCAGAGCGTAGCAGTGAGTGTAACGGTAACCCTCCATCAACACAAAGGCAGATGCATATCGGTAAACACACTCTCTTGATACTCTCCCGTCACCGGTTACCGAGTGTGCAAAGAGACGCAGAAGTGTGCGTGACACAAGCACGAGCTCATGCGTGCCCTACATACACGACGAATACCAACTGCATGCATGCAAAACACTATATATAATAGCTGCGTAGACAAGCACAGCACAGCGCAGCACAGCACAGCACCGCACAAGCGCCTCGGCTCAAGATTGAAGCGCCGACTGTACTTTAGCTTGCATAATCAGGAAGTCAAGCCACATGGATACAACCCTACCTTGTCAGCATTCTGCTATCGTCCCTACGTGGATGTTTCGTAGCCATTGGTTAAATAGCCGGGCTCATCGAGATGGATAAACCTCACCGGTGATGTTGGCCGATACTCAAATGATCAAGAGTCTAGGACTCTGCGCATGATATAGACGAGGTGCATGCATCCATGTTTCTTCTCGCTGGCGAGGATATCATCGGCTTCAAACTTGAATGCCAGTCTACCCCCGGTGGGTAGTTACAATGCCAAGCTGACAGGACATGCCCAGTGGATGAGAAACTACAATGCAAACGCCGACAGACTTTAGAACTTTATTCATGCAGGTATCGACTCTGCATAACATTGTCTGAGCTCTTTATTGGACAGTACGATGCGGCTCAGCACCCAACGGCTCAGTCTACACCTGCTTTAGATCGATTACTTGGTGAAAGCTGCCGAGTATAGCACAAGTCGCTATGAAACCATAAACAATATGCGTCATGTTATAATCCAGGCCAGGTTAAAAACAAAAACTTGCATGCATGTATTTCTTCTCTATTCGTTAATAATTCGAGCCTGTAACCAGAACAACAAGACAAAGAGCCGCCACAGTAGTAACTGCCATAGCATCTTGTGTAATCCGCCGCCAGCCAGAGCAAGCCAAGACCATTTTACCACATCTCGCTGATCTTAGCATGTATGCCGAATGACCCTTTGGAACCATTTCGGCAGTGCCAGATGGAAAGAAAATAAAATCAACAAACAAATCAACAAACAAGCAAACAATAAGATGTCGCGTTCTCATGCATCTTACCGAGCGCTGCCCTAGTGGATATATCGCTGCCAGAACCTTTCCCATTCAATAATATCCCATCCAATGCAATGCAATCCCTTTCCGTTCGAATGTGAGTAACACCATGACAAGAACCGACACAGTGTTAGGCCCGAGCAAAAACCTTTGCCTCGTGTCCATACTCTTGGCCAGACATGTTTGGCATCTTGAAAAGAGATAAACCATCAGACGCCAGCTTCCGTTTTGAATGATTGAAAAAAAGGAACTCCGCCATCGTGCATAAGCGATATGTTGGATCGCCCGTTAATGGTATCTTGGTATGCATGCGTATGAACCCTCGTCTTCGTCAAGTCGTTCAATCCTATGCTCCAATCCTCCCGAATGCAAAATGTAACGCGGGGCGACCGCTTCAATATCTTCCGTGCTCCGGCATTCCCTGCCTTTCCAGAATTTCCCAAATAAACTCCCAGCTCTGAGAATAACTCAATGAATTCGAACAACTCGCGTTCCCTGAAAACCCCCGTCTTTTTGTGTCAAAAGACGTTTTATCCTGTCGTGCTCCGTCCTCAGCCTAGCACCCCGTATCGCAAAAGACGACAAATCGTTTGGGTATATTTTTCTCTTCTTCTTTTTCTCTTCGTAATTCGGCGAGGCCATAAATCGTGAACCAGCAAAGAACATTGACAACAACAAGCTTGAAAATATTCGGCCAAGTCCAGGTCGGGAGTAGTCTGCCGGCTTGAGGTACCTGTGTCCAAGACTGAGATGTAGGCGAATGACTACCGGCCTAGCCCTCTGGGAAGACAAGGCAGAGGAGCTCCCGGTTGCTGAGAGCTGCATATGCGCTCTGTTGAAAGGGTGACAAAGTCACCGTGAAGTCTGGAGAGCCTCGGCCGAAAGGGGAGGTTGGAAACAAAACTAAAATAACTCCGTGTATATAAGTGATGCAAATGTAGATGTGTCCAGGAAAAGGGGAATCATAGGAAAATAACAACCGGGTGTCGCAATAATGTAAAATAAAATAAAAATAGCAGAGGAAAACGAAAACGAAACAAGCCTGGTTCAGGTCTGCATCAAACTGCCGTGCTTACCACCAAGCACAGAAAAGACGAATGCTGTCAAAGGTGCCATCACCGTATTTCAAGGGCCTCATTTCCCAAACATGTAATTGTTGTAGCGAGGATTGTTGTTTCCAGAAAACATAGGCCTTCTTCTTCTGGAGTCATTGTGTTCACTGTACGCTGGTGTATTCCAGCCGTAGCTTGCAACGGAATCCAGTGCGCCGTTACTGTGGCCTGGGTTCATGTAGGGATAAGAGCGGCCAGTTCCGAGCCCTGGGGGCGCAGAAAGTCCAGGAGGTGGTCTGTTTGCCGACCCGAAACCACTCGTGGAGCCTGACATGTGTGCATGTCCACCCATCGCGTTGGAATTGTTGTGTGAAGGGGTCTGGCCAGACCGGACACCGAGCGGGTTTTTAGAGAAGCTGAGACGAATTCCGCCTTTCGTGCTGTTGTGCAACGGCGTCCCCGTAGAAGTCGCTGAGCGCCTTTGTAGCACACGAGACGTCGTCGAATTCGACACAACACATGGGCCCGTTTTGTTTGGTTCGGAAACAGAGGCGTTT